>NW_025721219.1:0-279094 GCF_922984935.1 Meles meles | reverse complement strand
GTCTCGAGGTCAAAGGTCACATGGGGACCATGCTGGCCAGGTGCCTGATTGGCTGAGGAGAGACCTGATTTTGTGGCTTCCAGGTCCATGGGCACATGTTGAACCAGCTGTGAAGTTTCCTGCTTCGCTTGTCATAGAGCTGTGTTGTTGGTCTACAGGTCCAAGAGCACATCCTTATCCCAATGCCAAGGGGACAGCTTAACCTAGCATACAGCTCAGATTCTGGTCTCCAGGTACATGGGCCCATGATGAGCCTACTGTCAGTGTGTGCCCTTGGCCAAGCTTTAGAGCTGAGTTGTATGTCTTGAGGCCCAAGGGCACATTGTGAGCCACCTGTCTCGGTGTCTGCTTGGCCTAGCCAGAGTTCCTTTATTGGTCTCCAGGTCCACAGGCACATAATGGGCCAGCTGTCCAGGTGCCTGCTTGTCCTAGGGGAGAACTGAGTTCTTGTACACTGGAAATAAAGGCCCATGGTAATGCTTCTGTTGAGTTGAAACATTTTCCCAGTACAGTGCTGAGATGCATGACTCATGGGTTTTGGGCACTTGGCAAGGCTCTTCTCGGGGCTACTTGCCTTGTGCTGCACTGGGCTGGCCAACTTGAGGTATGGAGGCTCCTTGTCCACCAAGTATCTGTGTGACTAATCTGCTCAGTCTCAAATGGGATCAGAAGCCTCCCAGTCTTTGGGTTCCTGGCAGGTGCTCTGTCTGAGGTCTGAATTTCTCTTTGTTAGTCTGTGTTTGAGGATTGATGGTCTGTGATCTCGGAGTTAGCAAGATTTCTGGGGAATTATTTCGTCCACTGCTGAGCTGTTTCAGACAGTCCATTGACTGAGGGCCAGTGTTGCAGTGACTAACACTGTATACAGAGATGTGGTGATTCCTTTTCCCAGTACCTACTTATTTCATACAATTCCCTCTCTGCCTGGTGTCTTCAGACATTCCCCACACTGTGAACATCTGGGAAGGCTGGATATTCATAGCATTCATGTGCCCTGTGCTGAGCCAGGATATGGTCTTCAGAGTAGTTGTTCCATCAGGATGTGGGCCCAGCTTTCCTGTACTGAACACGCCTGTGACCCAAGAGGTGTGGGGCCCAGCTGGCTGAGAATCCATGGTACTCTGGTAGCCAGTGTCCCACTACCAAATTAGACTTAGAATGAGAATGAGAGTGAGAATGCCTCCCTGAGGACCTGGGTCATTCTCCTTGTATGAAATGGGCCTAGGAGTCACTGTGGAGGGGTTTGAGGACACTCCGGAACACAGAGGGGCACAAACTTAGGTGCTAACATGAAGGTGGTATGTTGCATATTGGAGAGAGGCCCAGGGCAAGAGGAGTGGGCAGGGAGATTGCCATGGGCAGGGACAGGGAACAGGACATAGAAGTCGAGGAAGAGCAGGAAGAGCTGTGAGTGAACCGCCATCTGTCTCCTCTCTGCAGCCTGGGCTGTTGCCATCTTTTATAACTGCCCTGGGACATCACAACACCTTCTTCATGTTTGACTTACATACAACTGTGATCACCACTATGTGCTGGCCAATCACCAGGGTTTTCTCAGATTGGGCTCATACTAGTGACCAGGCAGATCAGCTGGCCAATTACTTATGGCTTTCTCAGTGACAACCTTACTGATATCATCACCTGGAAACCATCTTTTAAAGGAAAAGCGGTAACAGTCCTTCAAGAAGAAAAGTTAATATTTTTAAATATTTATACTGATGGTCATAGAGAGGCTGAAAGACTCAAACACTGCAAAGATAAATGTGCCACACAGAGGCACCATAAATTAGAACACTGACATGGATATTAATGAAATCATGGTGCCTTAGACCCCATGAAAGATCACAGTTGTATGTAAATCAAACAACATGGCCGTAGAAATAAATGCTCCTCTCAGCTCATCCATCCAAGCTTTTATAATAAGTGGAGAAAATGATAGGCATTATGTTTAATACATCTTCCCACAATAAACGTCAGCCTGGAAGGGATGAAGCAGTGTCACCAGTAACTAAATGCTTGCCAATATCATAGTGGTATTCAGCTCTCATAGAAGGGAAACAACAAAATCCATCCTGTCACCAAGTTCATAGTGTTCATGTCGAGCAACCAATCTGGAAATTCTGGGGCAGGGGGAGAATTGCATTGTTCTCCTCTCTCAAATACAAGTACATACTTACCAGATCATTCTGAACACTCTAGAAATCAATCAAAGGTGTTATCATATAAATGCTGCAAGGCTACAAGTAGAAAAATTACCACCATTGGGAAGGAAGGAGGATGGAAACTTGAATCTGGTGTGGTAAAGCTGACGATACCATGGACGGGAGTGAGTCTGCTTCAGGAAGACACCACAAAGTATTATAAACAGTTGGATGCAAAAGCAGAACTTTTTAAAGTCTGGATAAAGAAGAGGTGGTACATAGATATAATGGAATATTAATCAGCCCCCCAAAAACTGACATCTTGTCATTTGTAAGGATGAGGATGGAACCAGAGGGTATAATTCTAAGGGAAAGAAGTCAGTCACAGAATGCCAAATGCCTTATGTTTTCTATCATAAGCATAGTATAAGAAACAAAATCAATGAACATAGGGGAAGGGGAGAAAAAATAAAACAAGATGAATATAGAGAGGGAGGCAAACCATCAGAGACTCAACGTCCAGGGACAAACTGAGGGCTGCTCTAAAGGAGGTACCTGGGACATGGGGTAACTGGGTGGTGGGAACTACAGATGTCATTTGATGAAATGAGCACTAGATATTATATGCGACTGATGCATCACTAAATTGCACCCTGAAACTTAAAAACAAACAAACAAAAAAGCATGTTTTCAGGGGCGTTTCATTGCTCTTCTCCACCTGCACATAGGAAGTTTCCATAAAGTACTTGTTGAACGAGTGAGCTTTCAGATGGAGCCATCTCATTCTTGTGCAGATACACAAGCTCTAGAGCTCAGGGGAGAGAAGAATATGAACAGAGAAGGACTCTCAAAATACGGGAGCAGATGGGCTTCCCCATGTGGACCATGAAGAGAAGCAGAGCCTGTGGCATGGGACTGAACACGAACCAAAGGGGCACACAGGAAAAAACTGGCAACAGGTGCTGAAACAGAAATCTGCAAAGATGTGAACTAGAAGTAAATTCCCTCAGAAGTGAAGAGTGGGGTCTCCCCAAGAGAACAGTTACTTTTTGCCCCTAGAGTGGTGGAGTGAGGATAATCCCAGCTGGATTGCCTTTAGGTTTCAGTCACTCTCAGACAAACCCATTCCTGTTATATATGTATACTTTCTGACTCATTATTTTTTGAAGTATAGTTGACCTGCAATATTTTATTAATGTCAGTTGAACATTATAATGACTGGACAAGTTTTTGCCTTATAATGACCGGAAGTGTAGACACCATCCATCACCAGAGACACTATTCCAATGCAATTGATCATATTCCCTATGCTGTGCCTTTCATTCCTGTGACTTACTCAAACCACAATGGGAAGACAGTGTCTCCTACACCCCTTCACCTATTTCTTCCTTGACCTCTCACCTCCCTTCATAGAAACATCTTTTTGTTATCTATATTTACATTCTGATTCTGCTTTGTGTTTGTTTGTTTATTCGCTTGTTTTGCTTTTCAGAATCCAGACATGAGTGAAATCCTCTAGTGTTTGTCTTTCATATCTTACCTATTTCACTTTAGTGTATGCCCTCTGAGTCCATCCATGTTTAAAAGGACAAAGAATCTCATCCTTTTTTATGGCTGAGTAATTTTCCATTTCTTCCTGGTTGCTTAACTTACTGGCATATAGTCGTTGATAATAATTTCTGATAATCGTTTCTATCTCCTTGGTATTAGTCATGAATTCTCCCTTTTCATAATTTTATTGATTTGGAACCTTTATCTTCTCTTTTGGAATAGTTTGGCCAGTGGTTTATCAATGTAATTGATTTCTTTCAATGAACCATCTTCTATTTCGATTGATGTGTTCTACTGTATCTTTAGTTTCTAACTCATTGTTCTCTGCTTTTATCTTGATTCTTTCTGTGCCTTTGGCTTATTTTTTTTATTATTTTCTAGTTCTTCAATGTGTAAAGGAAGTTGCTGTATTCAGGTTTTTCAATTCTTTTCAGTGAGGCTTGGACAGATACCTATTTCCCCCTTAGGATTTAGGACTAAGGACTGCCTTTGCTGGATCCCACAGATTTTAGACCAACGTGTTTTCATTCGCACTGGTTTCCATAAATTGTTTTAAGTTCTTCTTTGATTTCCTGGTTGATCTGGACATTCTTGAGAAGGATGGTCCTTAGTTTCCAAGCGTTTGAATTCTTTCCAAACTTTTTCTTCTATTTGAGTTCAAGTTTCAAAAAAAATGATGTCTGAGAATATGCATGGATGATCTCAGTCTTTTGATATCTGTTGAGCCCTATCTTGTGACCTAGTATGTGATCTGTTCTGGAAAAGTTCCATGTGTGCTCAATAAGTGTATCTTGTTTTTGGGTGGAAGGTCCTGTATATATCTATGATGTCCATCTAGCCTTGTGTATCACTCAAAGCTCTTGTTTCTGTGTTGGTTTTCTCCTTAGATAATGTGTCCATTGCTGATAGTTGTGTGTTAAGATCCCATATAATTAACATATTTTATCACTGTGACTCTTTATTTATTTTTAAGATTTTTATTTATTTTTTAAATTTCTTTTCAGTATTCCAGAATTCATTGTTTAAGCATGAAACCCAGTGGTCCATTCAATACATGCCCTCCACAGTACCCACCGCCAGGCTTACCCTACCTCCCATAACCCTCCTTTCCATTACCCTCAGTTAGTTCCTCAGAGAAAATGACTCCTTATTTTGGTTAAGAATTGGCTCATGTGGGCACCTGGGTGGCTCAGAGGGTTAAAGCCCCTGCCTTCAGCTCTTGTCATGATCCCAGGGTCCAGGGATTGTGCCCCACATTGAGCTCTCTGCACAGCAGGGGGTCTGTTCCCCTCCCCCTCGGCCTGCCTCTCTACCTACTTGTGATCTCTGTCTGGCAAATAAATAAATAAAATATTTTTTTTTAAAAAGAATTGGCTTATGTAGTTGGTTCTGCCATGTTGGGGTCATAAATATTTACAATTGTTAGATCTTGGAGGATAGACCGTTTCAGAATGATGTAGTGTCTTTCTGTATCTCTGACTGCAGTTTTTATTTTTTTTATTTTTTTTAAAGATTTTTATTTATTTATTTGACAGAGAGAGATCACAAGTAGGCAGAGAGACAGACAGAGAGAGTGAGAGGGAAGCAGGCTCCCTGCTGAGCAGAGAGCCCGATGTGGGACTCAATCCCAGGACCAGGAGATCATGACCTGAGCCGAAGGCAGCAGCTTAAACCACTGAGCCACCCAGGCGCCCCTGACTGCAGTTTTTAGCTTAAGATCTAATTTATCTGATATGAGAATCACTACCCAAGCTTTCTTTTGAGTCCTCTTGTTATGGAAGATGGCTCTCCATCCCTTCACTTGCAGTATGGATGCATCCTTAGTTTCCAAATGTGTCCCTTGTAGATAGCATATGGACAGGTCCTATTGTTTTATACAGTCTGTACCCTGTGCAGTTTTATGAGAGCCTTTAGGCCATTCACATTGAGAGTAATTATTGAAGGATAAGATTTATTGACATCCTGTTGCCTGTGAAGTCCTTGTTTCTATAGATTGTATCTGTAAATTTCTGTTCTATGTCAGTCTTGCATTATTTTTTCTTTTAAAGAACCCCCCTTAATATTTCCTGCAGTGTTGGCTTGGTGGCCATATAGTCTTTTAAACCTTGCCAGTCTTGAAAGCTCTTTATCTCTCCACCCATTCTAAATGTCAGTCTTGCTGGATAAAGTATTCTTGGACTCATGTTCTTCTCATTGAGTGCCCTGAGTTATGTCTCACCAGGCCTTTCTGGCTTGCCAGGTTTCCATGGACAGGTCTGACATTATTCTGATGGTCCTTCCTATAAGTCATAGAGAATCTCTACCCCCTAGCTTCCCTTAAGACCTCCTGTCTAAAATGATGATTAACAAATTTCACAATTAAGTGTCTGGAGGACTTTCTAGATTCACTTACCTTGGCGGGGGGTTCTCCTTTCTGACTCTAGGACATGAACACTTGTTCCATTCCCCAGATTGGGGGAAATTTCATCCAGAATTTGTTTAACTATATCTTCTAGTCTTCCTCTCCTTCTCCACCCCCTAAGGGATGCCAATAATTCTTAGGTACGGGCAGGGGTGTGTGCAGCCCTCACATAGGTGCAAACAGCAAAATGCTGCATCCTGAGGAGCCACTGACAGGAACACCTGATGGTCACTCTCAGGTATGGTGGGTACTGGTCATGATTACCCTGGGCCATGGTCTTAGGCCCATGCTTATGGCTGCCCAATTCCACCTAATGCCCCTTAAGAACATTTGTTCTTTTTGAGTGCTTTTAACTAGACTCTAAGTAAATGTTGGTCCTCGAGCACAGTGTGCTTTCATATTGGAGTATTACTTTCCAGTGGGTCACTTCTGGTGGCTGCCTTCCCCTTCTGGTATCCCTTCCAGTATCAATCTGACTGCTCTCACTCCATTGTCCCTCTCCATTGAGGATCTCGTGCCCCTGGAGAGATCCAAAAGTGTATAATCTTACATTTCAGGCTGATTTCATGGGTGTTCAGAATGTTCTGTTAAATATTTAGCTCACCTCAGGGGACAAGTTGGAAAAGGGTCTCGTATTCTCTGCCATCTAGCCCCTCCCTACTTTTATTTTCATTTTCAATTAACATATAATGCATTATTAGCCCCAGGGTTACAGGTCTGTGAATCACCAGGTTTACACACTTCACAGCACTCACTGTATCACACTAACTCCTCCATCTTTAACTATTATCTCCTTTTTGATGTATATGTGTTATAGAGTTATGCCCCATAGCAGTCCATTTTTCACTCTACTCAACTTTATCTTGCTATATATCTAACTTCTGCCTTCTTTGCAATTTTGGGATACAGTGACTTCTAACACCAAAAATAAAGCATGAATTGGCAGATCACCCTGCTGTTCCCAACCTCAGAGATTATAATTTCTCTTGTTGCTCCATCTCATATCTCTCTCTCTCTCTCTCTCTCTCTTTGTCTTGTTCCTTTATTCTTTATTTTTTATTGTTTGGATCGTGTTGGCTTTGGTGGTGTATTGATGGTAGGTTGGGACAACATTGGATTTTTTTCATGGGTGTATTTTGCTCGCGTTGTCCTTGATATTTTGGACTCTTATATTCCCTCAACCAGCCCTCAACAGAATGACATGGGGAAAGAACACCTAACTAAGAATTGAACACCAGAGACAGTGGTCCCTGTCACAGATCTAATGGGTATGGATATAAGCAAGATATCAGAGATAGACTTCAAGGTAACAATCACGAAGTCAATGGCTAGGCTTGAGAAAAAAACATTAGAGAAAACATACAATATAGATGGGCAGACATGAGATCTAATCAGTATGATATTAAAAATGCTATGAATGAGATGCATTCTAAACTGGAAACTCAGACAGCCAGGGTAAAAGACGCAGAAGAATGAAGTAGTGAGCTAGAAGATAAGCTGATAGACAGCAAGGAAGTTTTAGGAGGACAGGGACAAATAGCTAGAAGCTCATGAGAACAGACTTAGAGAGAACAATGATGCCACAAAATGGTTCAGTTTCAGAAATATTGGGATCCCTGGGGGAATGTTGAGAGAGACTAGAAGATATATATTGGAGCAAATCCGAGCAGAGAAGTGCTCTATGTTGGGGAAGGAAAAAAGAATTCCTGTCCATGAGGCAGAGAGGACCCCCAAGAAGGTCAATAAATATACACCAATGTCCTGGCATATAATAGTGAAACTTGAAAATCTTAAAACCACAAAACTACTTGATAGCTTCTATAGAGAAGAGATTTAGTATGTACAGTGGGGGAAATATTAGAATAACATTAGACCTGTCCACAGAGACCTGACATTCCATAAAGGTCTGGCAAGGCATATTCATGGTGCTATCTGAGAAATACATGCAGCCAAAAATATGTTATCCAGTAAGGCTACCATTCAGAATGGACGAAGAGACAAGGACCTTCCATGACTCATAGAAACTGAAAGGATATGTGACCACTAAGCCATCCCTGCAAGAAATATTAAGGGGAATTCTATGAAAGAAGAATGACAAGAGTAATATAGACCAGAAAATTCTAGAGATAATCTGTAGAAACAGGGACTTCACAGGCAACATGATGACCATAAAGTATATCTTTTAATACTTGCTGAAAACGTGAGCAGGCTACATGCTCCCATGAAATGTCATAGGGTATCTGATTGGAAGAAAAATACAGGGCCCATCCATATGTTGTATATAAGACACTCATTGTGAACCTAAAATCATCTCCAGACTGAAAGTAAGGGGATGGAGAACTACTCTTCATTCCAAAGGACATCAAAAACCTGGGGTAGCAATTCTCATATCAGACAAGTTAGATTTTAAAGCAAAGACTGTAGTAAGAGGTATAGAGGGATAAAATATCATACTTTAAGGATCTATCCAATAACAAAATCTAGCAACTGTAAATATGCTCCCAGTATGGTAGCAGCCAACTATTAAAAAATAAAGAATAATATTAATAATAAAACCTGAAGAGTCAGAGACCCCAATGCAAGAAATAAACAATCTGAAGAGACCTATAACCAGCCAGCATGGAAATTGAATCAGTAACCAAAATCTCCCAAAAAACAAGAGTCCAAGGCCAGATACCTTCCCAGGGGAATTCTACCAAATATTTTAAGAATAAGTCATAATATATGCTACTGAAGCTGTTTCTAAAAATTAGAACTGGAAGTAAGCTTCCAAACTCATTTTATGAGACCAGCAATACTTTGGTCCCAAAAACAAAGAAAGACCCCATGAAAAAGGAGAAGAACAGATGAATAAGCCTGGTGAACATGAATACCAAAATATTCAACAAGATAGGAGCCAGTAGGATTCCACGGTACATTAAAAGGGTTATTCACCACCACCAATTGATGTTTATTCCTGGGATGGAAGGGTGGTTCAACATTCACAAATCAATTGCTGTGATAGGTCATATAAACAAACAAACAAACAAAAAGACAAGGACCATGTCATCCTCTCATTTGATGCAGAAAAAGCATTTGGCAAAATACAACATCCTCTCATGATTAAAACTCCTCAGGATATATAGGGATAGAGGGAACATATCTCATGTTATGGAAACCATCTATGAAGAGCCCACAGCAAATATCATTCTTCATGGAGAAAAACTGACAGCGTTTATCTTCAGGTCAAGGACATGACAGAGATGCCCATTCTTTCCAACTTTATTGAACATAGCATTAGAAGTCCTAGCCTCAGCATTTGGACAACAATAACAAATAAAAGGGGTCCAAGCCCTTCAAAATAGAAGAGGTCAAATTGTCTCTCTTTGCATATGACAATATACTTTGTGTGGAAAACCCAAAACACTCCACCCATAAATTACCTGCACTCACACAGCAATTCAGCAACATGCAGGATTCCAAAATCAAAGCACAGAAATCACTTGCTTTTCTATACACTAACCATGTGAATGGAGAAAGAGAAATGAAGATGTGAATTCTATTACACCTTCAGGAGCACCACTCCAGCCCCGCACAGTCCCAGAATCATCCAAGGCCCCTGGGGAGCACACAGTGTGCCCAGTGTGTAGGGGGCAGCAGGGCAGGAGTGATGGCAGGGGAGGAAGGGGCTAGGGGTGCAAACAGCAGGAGGCCCAACCCCAGGAATAGGGGGACAGGGTCAGTCTGGTGAGCTACACAGCCCCAGCAAGGAGGCCCAGCTTAGCACAGTCCAGAAGCGTCCCCAGGGGAGGCAGCAGAGGTAAAGGACCAGATTGTTGAAATAATCCAATAGCTATTCTCCATGTTTGTTCATTGCAGGGGTGCCAGGTACTGGTTTTGCAGAACTTGTCTACCACCAGCGATTGATTGTAAAGATGTCTTATTTTATTTTATTTTATTTTATTGATTTTCTTTTTTAAGAGCAAATTTGGTTCCCCCTCCTTCCCCACAGATCCCATCTCAAATTATTCTGTTACCACCATTCTAGCAGGTTAAAAGAAACTTAAACACCTTCCTCTACTTTGGTTCTCCTTTTTTAAATTTTTTGCATTAGTATTATTATTTTTTACATACATTATAACTTCACTCGAAATGTAACTTTCTTTGAGACTGTGGACGCTGAGATACTGAGGATTTTGGAAGGGAGGGAAGTGGGGCTGGTTGGCCCTGCTGGTGGGTATTAAGGAGGGCAATTATTGCATGGAGCACTAGGTGTGATGCATAAACAATGAATTTTAGAACACTGAAAAAATAAAATAAAATGAAATTTAAAAATAAAATAGAATTATTTTAAAATTAAATAAAATATATAATATAAAATATATAAATACTATAAAAATATATATTTAAATATATTTACATTATATTATATTAATTATATTAAATAATAATTACTAAATATACTTAAATATATTTGTATATATTTATATATGTATTATATATGTATTAAATATACTTAATATATTTAATTTATAAATTATAAATTTATAAAATTATTATTTATAAATTTATTATTTATAAATTAATTTATGATTTATAATTTATATATAACTTGTTATATATAAATTATAATTTATAATTTAATATATAAATATACTTAAATATATATATTATATATAATCATATATAAATATAAATATATTTATATATGTATTGATATATATTTTATATATATATGGTATATATAAAATAAACTTCTCTTTGCCTATTACTAACTTTCCATTGCAGTAGTCATTACATCTGTGATAGCAAAGTAGGATGCTTTGTGAAATCAAAGTATGAAGATTTGTGAAAATCAATAAGTGTTTTAAACTTTTTAAGAACAATGTCCCTGAGAATTCCAAGGATGATATGTGTATGGACAAAAATATGTGATGGTAACTATGTTAATTTCCGTGGCAATGGTGAAGATGGTAAAAATGACACAGCTTCTGTGGATGGCTCACTAATTTACTCAGATTTGACATATCTATATAAACTATGCCAATCAGACTTGTCATATTTTTTTTCTTCAGATTGATTTAGGTATAATTCACAAAATTTTTATAATTTTAAGGTGCACAGCTTCATTTAAGATACTTACACTTTACAATAATCACTACAAAGTGCATATAAAACAATTCGTGTGTGTGTGTGTGTGTGTGTGAGTGTGTGTGTGTCTGTATAAGAATACCAACAACTGGTGAGATCAAGAGTAACAGAAAATTTCCAACATAAAATGTTTTTTTAGTAAAAGGCGAAAGATTTATGCGATCTGAAGAGAAACCAGAATCTCACAAAACAAACTGGGGGTTGCTGGGGGGAGGTGGGATTGGGAGAGGGGGAGCGGGCTATGGACATTGGGGAGGGGAGGCGAACCATAAGAGACTATGGACTCTGAAAAACAACCTGAGGGTTTTGAAGGGTCAGGGGTGGGAGGTTGGGGGAACAGGTGGTGGGTGATGGGGAGGGCACGTTTTGCATGGAGCACTGGGTGTTGTGCAAAAAGAATGAATACTGTTACGCTGAAAAAATAAATAAAAAAAAAAGAAATGGGCAGAGGACATGAACAGACATTTCTGCAAAGAAGACATCCAGATGGCCAACAGACACATGAAAAAGTGCTCCACATCACTCGGCATCAGGGAAATACAAATCAAAACCACAATGAGATATCACCTCACACCAGTCAGAATGGCTAAAATTAACAAGTCAGGAAATGACAGATGCTGGCAAGGATGTGGAGAAAGGGGAACCCTCCTCCACTGTTGGTGGGAATGCAAGCTGGTCCAACCACTCTGGAAAACAGCATGGAGGTTCCTCAAAATGTTGAAAATAGAACTACCCTATGACCCAGCAATTGCACTACTGGGTATTTACCCTAAAGATACAAACATAGTGATCCGAAGGGGCACGTGTACCCGAATGTTTATAGCAGCAATGTCTACAATAGCCAGACTATGGAAAGAACCTAGATGTCCATCAACAGATGAATGGATAAAGAAGATGTGGTATATATTCACAATGGAATACTATGCAGCCATCAAAAGAAATGAAATCTTGCCATTTGCGATGACGTGGATGGAACTAGAGGGTATCATGCTTAGTGAAATAAGTCAATCGGAGAAAGACAACTATCATATGATCTCCCTGATATGAGGACATGGAGAAGCAACATGGGGGGGTAGGGGGATAGGAGAAGAATAAATGAAACAAGATGGGATTGGGAGGGAGACAAACCATAAATGACTCTTAATCTCACAAAACAAACTGGGGGTTGCTGGGGGGAGGTGGGATTGGGAGAGGGGGAGCGAGCTATGGACATTGGGGAGGGGAGGCGAACCATAAGAGACTATGGACTCTGAAAAACAACCTGAGGGTTTTGAAGGGTCAGGGGTGGGAGGTTGGGGGAACAGGTGGTGGGTAATGGGGAGGGCACGTTTTGCATGGAGCACTGGGTGTTGTGCAAAAAGAATGAATACTGTTACGCTGAAAAAATAAATAAAATGGAAAAAAAAAAGAGGGAAATAAAAAAAATGTTTTTTTTAATTTCTTTTCAGTGTAACAGTATTCGTTGTTTTTGCACCACACCCAGTGCTCCATGCAATATGTGCCCTCAACATTCACCACCTGGCTCCCCCAGCCTCCCACCCCCTTCCCCATCAAAACCTTCAGATTGTTTTTCAGAGTCCATAGTCTCTCATGGTTCACCTCCCCTTCCAAATTCCCTCAACTACCTTCATCTCTCCATCGCCCCATGTCCTCCATGTTCTTTGTTATGCTCCACAAATAAGTGAAACCATATGATATTGACTCTCTCTGCTTGACTTATTTCACTCAGCATAATCTCTTCCAGTCCCATCCATGTTGCTACAAAAGTTGTGTATTCAGCCTTTCTGATGGAGGCTTAATACTCCATAGTGTATATGAACCACATCTTCCTTAACCATTCATCCATTGAAGGCATCTTTGTTCTGTCCACAATTTGGCGACCCTGGCCATTGCTGCAATAAACATTGGGGTACAGATGGCTCTTCTTTTCACTACATCTGTATCTTTGGGGTAAATACCCAGCAGTGCAATTGCAGGGTCATAGGGAAGCTCTATTCTTAATATCTTTGGGAATCTCCACACTGTTCTCCAAAGTGACTGCACCAACTTGCTTTCCCACCAACAGTGGAAGAGGGTTCCCCTTTCTACACATCCTCTCCAACAGATGTTGTTTCCTGTCTTGCTAATTTTGGCCATTCTAACTGGTGTCAGGTGATATCTCAATGTGGTTTAAATTTGAATCTCCCTGATGGCTAGTGATGATGAGCATTTTTTCATGTGTTTTATAGCCATTTGTATGTCTTCATTGGAGAAGTGTCTGTTCATATCTTCTGCCCATTTTTTTTTGATATGATTATCTGTTTTGTGTGTGTTGAGTTTGAAAAGTTCTTTATAGAATCAGGATATCAACCTTTTGTCTGTATTGTCATTTGCAAATATCTTCTCCCATTCCATGGGATGCCTCTTTGTTTTGTTGACTGTTTCCTTTGCTGTACAGAAGCTTTTGATATTGATGAAGTCCCAAAAGTTTACTTTCAATTTTGTTTCCTTTGCTATTGGAGACATATCTTGAAAGAAGTTGCTGTGGCTGATCTCGAAGAGGATACTGCCTATGTTCTCCTCTAGGATTCTGATGGATTCCTATCTCACATTGAGGGACTTTATCCATTTCGAGTTTATCTTTGTGTAAGGTGTAAGAGAATGGTGGGTTTAATTCTTCTACATATAGCTGTCCAGTTTTCCCAGCACCATTTTTTGAAGATACTGAACAGACACTTCTCCAATGAAGACATACAAATGGCTATCAGACACATGAAAAAATGCTCATCATCACTAGCCATCAGGGAGATTCAAATTAAAACCACATTGAGATACCACCTCACACCAGTTAGAATGGCCAAAATTAGCAAGACAGGAAACAACATCTGTTGGAGAGGATGTGTAGAAAGGGGAACCTTCTTCCACTGTTGGTGGGAAAGCAAGTTGGTGCAGTCACTTTGGAGAACAGTGTGGAGATTCTTCAAGAAATTAAAAATAGAGCTTTCCTGCAATTGCACTGCTGGGTACTTAACCAAAGATACAGATGTAGTGAAAAGAAGGGCCACCTGTACCCCAATGTTTATAGCAGCAATGGCCACGGTCGCCTAACCGTGGAAAGAACCATGATGCCCTTCGACGCATGAATGGATAAGGAAGATGTGGTCCATATACACAAGGGAGTATTATGCCTCCATCAGAAAGGATGAATACCCAACTTTTGTAGCAACATGGATGGGACTGGAAGAGATTATGCTGAGCGAAATAAGTCAAGCAGAGAGAGTCAATATCATATGGTTTCACTTATTTGTGGAGCATAACAAAGAACATGGAGGACATGGGGAGATGGAGAGGAGAAAGGAGTTGAGGGAAATTGGAAGGGGAGATGAACCATGAGAAACTATGAACTCTGAAAAACAACCTGAGCGTTTTGAAGGGGTGGGGGGTGGTAGGTGGGGGAACCAGGTGGTGGGTAATAGAGAGGGCATGTATTGCATGGATCACTGGGTGTGGTGCAAAAACAATGAATACTGTTACAGTAAAAAGAAAAATAATATAAATAAATAAATAAATAAATAAATAAATAAACCAACCACACCAATTTCCCTGACTACAGAAGCAAAATTCTCAATATAATACTAGCAAACCAAATCCCACAATACATTAAAAAATTACCTGGGGTGCCTGGGTGGCTCAATTATTTAATCAACTTCCTTCAACTAAGACCGTGATCTGAGAGACCTTAGATCAAGCTCTGCATCAGGCTCCCTGCTTAACAGGGAAGTCTGCTTCTCCCTCTCCATCTGCCTCTTCAGCTACTCATGATCTTTCTCACTGTCTTTCTATCAAATAAATAAATAAAATCCTTAAAACACTTACCATAAGTAAGTGGGTTTTATTCCTGTGTTGTAATGATTGTTAAGTATTCACAAATCAATCAATTTGATACACCACATAATAAAAGAAAGGATAAGAACTGTATGATCCTTTCATTAGATGAAAACAATATATTTGGAAAAAGGACAGCATCCAGTTATGGGAAAAAGCCTCAATAAAGTAATTTTAGAGGGAACAAACCTCAATAAAATCCATATATGTCAACCCCAGAATTAATATCATCCTCAAAAGGAAACACTGAGGGCGCTTCCTCTAAGGTCAAGTGCAACACAGGGATGCAACCCACAGCTGTTGGTTAACATACTACTGGAAGTCTTGGCACAACAACCAGACAACACAAATATGTAAAAGTCATCCACCTTAGCAACAATCAAAACAAAACAAACATTATTTGTATATCCCACAGGAGTACTTTCTTTTTCAGTACATGATAGTTTTTATGGAAAGTAGGCATTAATTAGAGGTGTCCATGTATGTATGCCATGGACTGATATATTAAAATTTTTATGTTATTTTATTGAATATGTGTTATTATTTTTGGAGGGAGCATTGTTATTATTTTTGGAGGGGTATGGCTTGTGATTCATACTTTATATCTTTAAAATGAATCACATATAATTATTAAATAATTCTATACACAGATATGTTGTTTTACAAGTAACTGACTTGTGTTGCTGAAATTTTGGATAATGTGGTGGTGGTAAGCAAATATTATTATCCTGATACTTATCTAGGACCCAGAGAAAGTGTAGATCCCAAGTGTTCTGTGGGTACAGATTTGTATTTGTGGCAACTATTTGTTATTTGGTTCTGCTTTGAAGATATATGTAATATAATAGGTTAAACACTTGGTAAACAAGTTAAAGCTATTTAATCAAGTATACAATTTTTGCCTTATAGAATCATTTTTTATTTTTTTATTTTTTAAAGATTTTATTTTTATTTATTTGACAGAGAGAGATTACCAGTAAGCAGAGAATCAGGCAGAGAGAGAGGAAAGCAGGCTGCCTGCTGAGCAGAGAGACTGATGCAGGACTTGATCCCAGGACCCCGAGATCCTGACCTGAGTTGAAGGCAGCAGCTTAACCCACTGAGCCACCCAGGCACCCCACCTTATAGAATCATTTATATCAGGCAATTATAAAGCAATGTTTTACTACAGCAATTGCATTCTGAGATTCCACTAATTCCATTAATTCTCAAAATTTCCTCACAAGAAACCAAAGTGAACACACTTTCTCTTCAAGAAAAGGATAAATAGGAGTCAGGATGGCAGAGGAGTAGGGATTCTAAGTTTTTCTCATTTCTTGAATAGAGCTAGATTCTGAAACCTCATAAATCAACTAGAGATCTGAGAAAAGAAATGCTGCAGAGCTACAGGTAGGAAAGTGACCTCGTTTTGGAAGGTAGAAGGTGCAGAGACTTGAATCTGGTGTGATACAGCTAATGATAGAGGGGATGGGAGGAAATCCTCCTAGAAATGCTATTGCAAAGTACTAGAAGTAGTGAAGCATAAAATCAGAACAATTTTTTTTAATTTTAATTTTTATATATTTTATGTATTTTTTTGCTTTTATTACATTTTAATTCTTATTTTTTTAACACGTTGGGATCTAGTTTCTCTAAACAAGCAGATGAAGACACAAAGATATCTAGTTTCTTGTTTTGGTTGTTGTTTTTTCTTGTGTTTTCTTCTTCTTTATTCTTTTGCCATCTTGGAAAAAAAAAAACAAAACAATGAGTTGGAGAAATTTATCACAAGAGTAAGGAAGTGGTTCTCATAGCCACAGATTTAATCATACAGTTACAAGTAAGAAGTCTGAACTAGAATTTAAAGCAAAGATTATAAAGATACTAGCTATGTTTTAAAAACAAATAGAAGGCACTAGGAAATCCATCACTATAGACATACAAGGACTACAATATAGACATGCTGAAATTAAAAATGCTATCACTGAGATGCAGTCCCAAGTGGAGACCATATAAATGAGGATGAATGAAATAGAAGAGGAATTTAGTGATACAGAAGACGAAGTTATGGAAAATAATGAAGCTGATCAGAGGAAAGATAGACAACTCTTAGATAATGAAGGTACACTTAGGGAATTCAGCATTCTCCTAGTGAAAGAATATCTGTATTGTAGGAGTCTCAGAAGAAGAGTAGAAAAGAAGCAGAAGGTTTAGTTGAACAAATTATAGTTGAGAACTTACCTAAACCAAAAAAGGAAACAGGTATTCAGGTACAAGAGGCACAGAGAACTCCCCCCCAAATCAACAGAAATAAGTCAACACCATGACATACTAGAGTGAAAATTCAAAGTGAAATTTCAAAGATAAAGAGAACATCCTAAAATCAACCTGAGACAAGATGTACTTACCTACACATGTAGGCACATAAGGCTTGCAGCAGGCCTGTCCACAGAAATCTGGCAGGCCAGAAAAGACTGGCATATTCAATGTGCTAAGTTGGAAAAATATATAGCCAAGAACACTATATCCAGCTAGGCTGTCATTCAGACCAAATAAATAAATAAATAAAGGAATTCATGAACACTAACCCAGCCCTGCAAGAAATATTAAAGGGACCCATAGAGCAAAAAGAGATCCCAAAAGTAACAAAAGCCATAAAGGAACAGAGATAATCCGCACATACAGCAACCTTACCTGTAATAAAATGGCACTAAATTTATATTTTAATAATTCTCTAAATGTAATTGGATAAAATGCTACAATCAAAAGACAAAGGATAACATAATTGATTAAAAAATTAAAAAAAAAAAGACTCATCAGTACACTGCCTATAGGAGATTCATTTCAGAGAGAAAGACACCTCCAGATTTCAAGTGATGGTGTAGAGAATGATTTATCATACTAATGGAATCAAAAGAAAGTCAAAGTAACCATCCTTTTGCCAGAGAAAATAGATTTTAGGCCAAAGATTACAATAAGAGAAGAAGGACAGTATATGATTATAAAGGGGTATATACAACAGGAAGATCTAACAAATGTAAATATTTATGCCCATAACATAGGAGTAGTCAAATGTATAAATTAATTAATAATAAACCTTAAGGACATTGAAAATACTACAATAATAGTTGTGGGCTTTAACACCCTAATCATAGCAATGGACAAATTGTCTAAGCAGAAGATAACCAATGAAACAAGGGCTTTGACACACTGGACCAGCTGGACTTAACAGATATAGTCAGAGCATTTCATCCTAAAGCATACAGAAATCACATTCTTCTTCTGTGCACATGGAAAGTTTTCCAGAACAGATTACATACTGGATCATATATCAGACCTCAACTTTTTGAAAAAGATTGAGATCATGCCATACATATTTTCAGACCACAATGATCTGAAACGAAATCTAACGTATGAAAACATAAAAGGACCACAAATGCATGGAGGTTAAAAGGAATCCTATTTCAGAATGAATGGGTCAACCAGAAAATTAAAGAAGAGCTTTAAAAATATCAGACACATGAAAAAATGTTCATCATCACTAGCCATCAGGGAGATTCAAATTAAAACCACATTGAGATACCACCTCACACCAGTTAGAATGGCCAAAGTTAGCAAGACAGGAAACAATGTGTGTTGGAGAGGATGTGGAGAAAGGGGAACCCTCTTACACTGTTGGTGGGAATGCAAGTTAGTGCAGCCACTTTGGAGAACAGTGTGGAGACTCCTGAAGAAATTAAGAATAGAGCTTCCCTATGACCCTGCAATTGCACTGCTGGGTATTTACCCCAAAGATACAGATGTAGTGAAAAGAAGGGCCATCTGTACCCCAATGTTTATTGCAGCAATGACTACGGTCGCCAAACTGTGGAAAGAACCAAGGTGCCCTTCAACGGATGAATGGATAAGGAAGATGTGGTCCATATACACAATGGAGTATTATGCCTCCATCAGAAAGGATGAATACCCAACTTTTGTAGCAACATGGACGGGACTGGAAGAAATTATGCTGAGCGAAATAAGTCAAGCAGAGAGAGTCAAGTATCCTATGGTCTCACTTATTTGTGGAGCATAACAAAGAACATGGAGGACATGGGGAGATGGAGAGGAGAGGGAGTTGAGGGAAACTGGAAGGGGAGATGAACCATGAGAGACTATGGACTCTGAAAAACAACCAGAGGGTTTTGAAGGGGCGGGGGTGTGGGAGGTTGAGGAACCAGGTGGTGGGTAATAGGGAGGGCAAGTACTGCATGGAGCACTGGGTGTGATGCCAAAACAATGAACACTGTTATGCTGTAAATAAACAAATAAAAGAAAATGTGGATGCATATTTATCCTTAGCAACGTAGTAGAATATTCATGGCACATCTGAGAAAAGTCGTATGTAAAAGAGATAAAAATTTATGGGATGTAATAAATTAAATATAGATATGGATAGATATGGTTATCTTAATATCAAGGATGTGTTAATAATGGTCTCTAGGTGGTGGACACTGGTGGTTCGAATTTTGATTTTTTATGTTTATATGATGAAAATAAAATATTGATAATAATTTAAAAAAATTCATGGAAGCAAATGAAACTGAATACACAACAGTTGTGAACCACTGGGAAGCAGCGATGGCAGTTCTAAGAGGTAAGTATATAGCAATACAGGTCCCCTCTCAAGAGACAAGAAAACTATCAAATGCACAACCTAATCTTATACCTAAAGATACTGGAGATAAAAAGGACATAAACCCTAAATCCAGTGGGAAATGAGAAATAATAAAAATTAGAGCAGAGGGGTGCCTGGATGGCTCAGTGCGTTACCTCTCCCTTCAGCTCAGGTCATGATCCCAGGGTCCTGGGATTGAGCCCTATATCAGGTTCTCTGCTCAGCAAGGAGTCTGCTTCCCTTCCTCTCTCTCTGCCTGCCTCTCTGCCTACTTGTGATCTCTGTCAAATAAATAAATAAAACCTTAAAAAAAAGATCTGAGCAGAAAGCAAAGAAACAGAAATTAAAGAAAAGAACAGAGAAATGTAATGATGAACTGGTTCTTTGAAAGAATTAATAAGATTGTTAAACCTCTAATCAGATTCACCAAAAATAAAAGAGAAAGGACTCAACTAAATAAAAGCATAAACAAGAGAGAAGAAAACACAGTGAACACCCCATAAATGCAAACAATCATAAGGAAATATTGAGCAATTACATGCCAAAAAGCTGGGCAAGCTGAAAGAAATGGATACAGTCCTTGAAACATAATCTACCAAAATTCAATGAGGAAGAAACAGAAAACCTAAACAGACCCAAACCAGCAAAAAAGGGGAAAAAACTGAATTAGTTACCAAAAATTTCCCAAAAAGTATCCAGAGACAAATGGCTTTCCAGGTGGGTTCTGCCAAGTAATAAAATAAGAATTAATGCACATATTTCTTAAAGTATCAAAAAAATAGAAAAAAGGAAAACAGTAAACTCCTTCTATGAGACCAGCATTGCCTTGAGGCCAAAACCACAGAAGGATGCCCCCTAAAAAGGAGAATTACAGACCAGTATCCTTGATGAACAAGGATGCATATAGTCTCACCAAGATACTAGCCCACAGGATCCAATGGTACATTTAAAGGATTATTCAATATGACCATGAGGGATTTATTCCTGCACTGAAAAGTGACTCAACCTCAGCAAGTCAATCAATGAGATACATCACATTAAAAAAAGGACACACACAAAAAAAGAGAGAGAACCATATGACATTCTCCGTAGATGCAGAAAAAGCATTTCACAAAATACTGCATCTTCTTTGAAAAAAAAACTCTCTACCATGTAGAAAGAGAGGGAATGTAACTCAGCATAATAAAGACCATATAGGAAAGACCCACAATAGATATAATCCTCAACAGAGAAAGACTGATTTTCCCCTACATGTTTCCCTGACAAAAACACCAGGTTTGTCCACTCTCACCACCGATATCCAAATGTTCAGCATGGAAATGTGTGGTTTCTCTCATAGCGGATCTTCTATGCTTCTGCCTTTTGCCTCCCTATCCCTGGAAAATAATCGTACAACCATGCAGTAGCAAGCAGTTGATGTCAACACAGAGCAGAAAACTGGCATCTAGACACTCTGTTCTCAGGCAGGTTTCCTGCTCCTAAAGCTTGGTGGTAAGGTAGTTTTTGTTTGTTTGTTTGTTTGTTTTTGTTTGTTTGTTTGTTTTTAACTTTCTGAAGTCTGGGAACTCTGCCATACTCAGCACCACCCATTTTCATGTCACCCCAGGGATCCTGAGACCAATCTTGTCACACTCAGGATTCCACCTGGCTTCCCTACCTGAGCATTTTTAAGCCAGGGACCCCCACAGTAGCAGACTTCTAAATGTTACCATTTTCTGATCTGCTGCTAAGAAGACTTTGTGGTAGCTTCCCCAGGCAGGTTCCCACCCCTAAGCTATATAACACCAGATTCAAATCTGAACACCACCTCCCTTCCGAATGGTGGGTCCTTTTCTATTTGTAGACCTGCAGCATTGTTTTCTCAGATCTCTGATTCATTTATTGTGTGTTCTGAATGATCTGATAAATATTTACTTGTATTTGAGGGAGGAGACAAACTTAAGTCCTCCTCCCACTGCTTTGTGTTGGAAGCTAGACATGAAGACAGTGAACCTGCTGACAGGCTGGATTTTGTTCTCCCCCGTCTATGAGAGCTGAATATTGTTTTGGCAAAAGATAATGACTTGGGACACAGCATCATCCTTTCTTGGTTTAAGCTTATTTTGGGAAGACGTAGCAAACATAATAGCTACCATTTTCTACATTTATATTTAAGCTTTAATGGAGGAGTGGAAAGTAGCATTTACTTGAATGTCATATTATGAACTTACCCATGAAATGTGACAGTTCATGGGGTTTAATGGTCCGTGTCTTCATGAATACTGGCGATAGCATTTCAGGGAATGGTGATGCTGAGTGATACATTTAGCTTTACACTGGTTGAGTCTTTCAGCCTCACCATGAACTTCACTATAAATACATCCCAAAGATGAATTTTTCATCCTGAAATAAGTTAACCTGTTTTCCATTCGATGATGTCAGAAGGGTCACTGAAAAAGCCCTTGGTCATTGGCCAGCTGAGCTACGTGGTGACTGGCCACCTGAATGAGACCAATTTGTGAGTGCCTGGGTGATTCACCAGGGCATGGTGGTGACATCACAAGAAGGCATTGTGATGCCCCAGGGTGAGGCCAGCAAGACGGGCTAGGTTGTGCCGCTGATGCGGAGGCCACCTGAGCCGCCTCCTCGAAGTCTCCCCAGAAGGCTGTGGAATGGCCCCAGCAGTAAGACCCCGAGAAATTGGAAGGAGCGCTTTTCCTTCCAGGAGTCTTTCCAAGGGAGCAGCTTCTCCTCCAGGCAGAGCAGAGAGACTGCGGAAAAGCAGCGGGTGGGGGGAAAACCACCGGTGAGGCCAGAGCCTCTGAGGACCTCCAGGGGCACCGCTCCAGCCTCCACAGGGATGGGCACTGCCTCTGGAAGCAGGTGGCAGCAGGTCTGGGAGGGAACGGTGTGGACCTGACCTCCAGAGGCGCTGCTCCATCTGCTTCAGAGATGGGCCTGGCCTGGGGGAGCTGGCGTTGGTGCTGGGCATGGAGTGGGCTGCACAGAAAGAGGGGCGCAGGGGCGACCCACAGGAGGCCCAGCCCCAAAAGGCGGGGAGAGTCAGGTAATCCTGGGCAGCCTGCACAGCCCCCACAGAGGAGGCCCAGCCAAGTGCAGTCCAGAAGCCCCCTGGTGGAGGCAGCAAGGAAAAGGGCCCAATTGTTGAGATAATCCAGGAACTTTCTCAAGTTTGTTGCAGGGGTGCCAGACACTGGTTTTGGAGAACTTGTCTACAATCAGGGATTGATTTCAAGGACTTTTTTTTTTTTTTAAGCGACAAATTTGTTTCCCCCTCCTTCCCCACGGATCCCATCCTAAAACACTCCCTTACCCCATTCCAACAGGTCCAAGTGACCTTAAACACCTTCCTCTGCCATGGTTCTCTTTTGTTTATAAATTTTGAATCATTATTAATTTTTATTTGCCTACATTACATCTTTGTTCTAAAATATAAACTTTCTTTGTCAATCTATGGACATGCCTATATATGAAGGAGATGGGTGTGCCCAAAGTGATAGGATGATTTAACAGAAAATTTACCTAGTTGTACTACTTTCTGTATTTAGGTATAGTATTTTTAAAAAAATGACTCTGGGGCTCCTGGGTGGCTAAATTGGTTAAACTTCTGCCTTAGGCTCAGCTCATGATCCCAGGGTCCTGATAGTGAACCCTGCATCTGGCTTCCTGGTTGGTGTGGTGCCTGATTACCCCTCTCCTGCTCCCTTTGTGCTTTCTCTGAAACAAATACAATATATATTTTTTTAAAAAGTTAATTTAAAAAATAAGTAAAAATAAGAAAATGAAATATAATTTTCTTTGCCTGTCACTAATTTTCCAGTGCAGTCATAGTGACAGCAATATTAATAGAGCAAAGTTGGATACTTTGTTAAAACCAAAGAGTGTATTGAGACTTTTCGGGAACAAAGTCCCTGAGAAATGCAAGGATGACATGTGTATGGATAAAAATGTATGATGGTTACTATGCTGATTTTAGTGGCAATGGTGAAGATGGTAAAAAAAATATCACAGCATCTGTGCATGGGTCACTCATGCCACTCAGATTCGACACATCCAGCATAAACTATCCCATTTAGTCTTGTCATTTTTTTTTTGCTTTTTATTCAGATTTAGTTATAATTGACTATATATATATATATATATATATATATATATATATATGGTACACGGTTTCATTTAAGAATTACACTTTCCAATAATCACTACAAAGTGCATACCCACCAACTCACTTAGCTTTTGTATGTTGTGTGTGTGTGTGTGTGTGTGTAAAAATACTACAAACTGGTGAGATCTCCAGTAACAGGAAATTTCCAATATACCGTGTTGTTAACTATATATAAATTGCTGTAAATATAACTTATTCAACATGTATACTGGAAACTTAGCATTTGACCCACATCTTCCCAATTTTCCCTGCCTTTAGTCACTGACAATTGCCATTCTACTCTTCTAAAGATTTACTACTAGATTCCATTTACAATTGTAATTATAAAGTGTTTGTCTTTCTATGTCTGGCTTATTTCACTTCTCTCAATGCCCTCCAGGTTCATCCATGTTACTTTTATTTCATTTTTCCATTCGTCAATGAATATGTCAAATTAATTTCCACAGGGCGCCTGGGTGGCTCAGTGGGTTAAGCCACTGCCTTCGGCTCAGGTCATGATCTCAGGGTCCTGGGATCGAGTCCCACATCGGGCTCTCTGCTTGGCAGGGAGCCTGCTTCCTCCTCTCTCTCTGCCTGCCTCTCTGCCTGCTTGTGATCTCTCTCTGTCAAATAAATATATAAAATATTTTTAAAAAATTAATTTCCACATTTTATCTATTGTGAGTCACACTGCAATAATGATTACAAGAGTAAAGTATAGCTTCAAATTTTATTTCATATCATTTTATTTCCTTTCTGTAGACATCCAGAAGTGGGAATGTTGGAACTTATGATAGTTTTACTTTTAAATGTTTGAAAAACTTTACTATTTTCCATAATGGCTATACTAATTTATATTCCCATCAAGTGTTGTTTTTTCTCCCCATTCTCTCCAACAGATACCATTGTATTCCATTATTGATAACAATCATTCCAAGAAGTGTGAGATCATATCTCATGATTCTGATCTGCTCTCCTGATGAGTCAAAATCTCAAAGAGTTGAATTCATTAATCCAAGTTTACATTTATAGTGACAGCTAGCATTAGATCTAACATTGGCTCCTAAAATCTGCAGCATGTTTTACAATAAAGCAAAATAAACTTCTCTTCAGTCTGAATCTAAAGACAAAGTATATACTGATAAATCAGATATCTCTCCATATCTCTTTACCTACTTACCTATTTATTAGTACTCATTCTCTGATGTGATATTTCATAAAGATGTATATACAGAAACACACGGATATATGCACATATGAATACTATACATTTTAGATCTGTGTACAATAAAATCCTTAGGATCACAAGCTTTATAACCATCTAAAAAAACAAAAAATACACATTGGTTAACTAGTTTAAATGAGCCTTAATTCCTAAGTCATGAAAGCATTCTGAACTCTGTAATTTTTTTGTCCTCTTTAATAGAAACTGTTGTGGAAACATTAGTAGGCATGAAAAATTTCATGTATGACTCATTGCAGAGATACTGTAGGGAACCATGCTTGCCTGGACTCGAGAGGATTGTCCTCTTGGCAACCTGATACATTCTAGGGAAGTCATTTCATAATACCATAAAATCTAGATAATGGATAGCAATGCAAAAATAATTATTATCTATGGGCATGCAGATACAAGTATGAACAATTTTTCAAAGACCCAAGGTAGGCTTTGTGCAGCCAATAGGTTCATTGTAGACCTGTGGGAAAATGTCTGCTAGGTCTTTTAGAGAACTTTTCCCCTATAAGTGGGTAAACAAGTTTATTTTGGTAAAGTTCACAAAAAAGTATGACAGAGTTCTTGAAAAGAGAAGAAGCAACCCAAATTTATATGAAAATTGGTGATTTTTGTTTTTTACATTTAAATGCTTATTAAAGTTTAGTCTGAGATCTCTTATAAAATTTTAAGAAAATTATAAAAATTTCTGTTAAATGTGCATTCTTGTTGCAACTATGCAATAATCAGACAAAATAGTGACCAGACTTATTTAGTGCTCTGAATGAACTTTTTTTGAGATTCGTTTGCTTCTGAATAAAATTCTACATTGTCTGGTATCTAGAGAACACACTTCTAGATTTGCCAATGGATCATATATAGTTTTAACTAAATTACTTCTCATCACATGGAATCCACTTCTAATCTTTATGATAATGATCCTATATGTGAAAAATCACTTTATTCTGTAAATTTGTGAATCAATAAAGTGAGAGGTTTTTCAAGTCTTATGTGCAATTGAATAGGAACATTGGAAACCTAGGAAAAAGAATACCTGTAATATTAATAATGCTTATGAAATGATATTAAGATCAATTCAAAATGGTAATATGCAAATTATGTATAAGTTACATTATTTCGAGGACTTTTCTCATTATGATGAAGGAATAAACTGAATATATACATTTACAAAGCAATTTACAGGGGAGAAAATAAAGAGGAGGTTGACATTTGTAAGCAAAACCACATAGGGCAACTTTGGTATTGGGGCGGGACATGGATGAGATTTCACTGAGAGGATCTGGAAGTGATGTGTGTATTCTCTACAGTATTGATTAAAGTTGTACTGTTGCAGGGAATAAGAGAAAATAAGATTAAGACTGAAATAGATAGGAAACAAGAAATATCTTGAAATGACAAAAATGAAGAACTAAACCAATTCATTGAGGCATAACTTGTATAATTTTTTTATTTACTTTTTTTTTGTTGTTTATTTTCAGCGAAACAGTGTTCATTGTTTTTGCACCACACCCAGTGCTCCATGCAGTATGTGTCCTCCCTATTACTCACCACCTGGTTCCTCAACCTCCCAGGCCCCTGCCCCTTCAAAATCCTCTGGTTGTTTTTCAGAGTCCATAGTATCTCATGGTTCATCTCCCCTTCCAGTTTCCCTCAACTCCCTCTCCTCTCCATCTCCCCATGTCCACCGTGTTCTTTGTTATGCTCCACAAATAAGAGAGACCATAGGATACTTGATTCTCTCTGCTTGACTTATTTCGCTCAGCATAATCACTTCCAGTCCCGTCCATGTTGCTACAAAAGTTGGGTATTCATCCTTTCTGATGGAGGCATAATACTCCATCATGTATATGAACCACATCTTCCTTATCCATTCGTCCGTTGAAGGGAATCTTGGTTCTTTCCACAGTTTGGCGACCGTGGCCATTGCTGCTATAAACATTGGGGTACAGATGGCTCTTCTTTTCACTACATCTGTATCTTTGGGGTAAATACCCAGCAGTGCAATTGCAGGGTCATAGGGAAGCTCTATTCTTAATTTCTTCAGGAGTCTCCACACTGTTCTCCAAAGTGGCTGCACTAACTTGCATTCCCACCAACAGTGGAAGAGGGTTCCCCCTTCTCCACATCCTCTCCCACACACATTGTTTCTCGTCTTGCTAATTTTGGGCATTCTAACTGGTGTCAGGTGGTATCTCAATGTAGTTTTAATTTCAATCTCCTGATGGCTAGTGATGATGAACATTTTTTCATGTGTCTGATAGCCATTTGTATGTCTTCATTGGAGAAGCGTCTGTTCATATCTTCTGCCCATTTTTTTTAAAGATTTTATTTATTTATTTGACAGAGAGAGATCACAAGTAGGCAGAGAGGCAAGCAGAGAGAGTGAGAGGGAAGCAGGCTCCCCGCCGAGCAGAGAGCCTGATGTGGGACTCGATCCCAGGACCCTGAGATCATGACCTGAGCCGAAGGCAGTGGCCTAAACCACTGAGCCACCCAGGTGCCCCTTCTGCCCATTTTTTGATATGATTATCTGTTTTGTGTGTGTTGAGTTTGAGGAGTTCTTTATAGATCCTGGATATCAACTTTTGTCTGTACTGTCATTTGCAAATATCTTCTCCCATTCCGTGGGTTGCCTTTTTGTTTTGTTGACTATTTCCTTTGCTGTGCAGAAGCTTTTGATCTTGATGAAGTCCCAAAAGTTCATTTTTTTTTTTTTTGTTTCCTTTGCCTTTGGAGACATATCTTGAAAGAAGTTGCTGTGGCTGACACCGAAGAGGTTACTTCCTATGTTCTCTTCTAGGATTCTGATGGATTCCTGTCTCATGTTGAGGTCTTTTATCCATTTCGAGTTTATCTTTGTGTACGGTGTAAGAGAATGGTCGAGTTTCATTCATCTACATATCGCTGTCCAGTTTTCCCAGCACCATTTATTGAGAAGACTGTCTTTTTTCCATTGTATATTTTTTCCTGTTTTGTCAAAGATTATTTGACCATAGAGTTGAGGGTCCATATCTGGGCTCTCCACTCTGTTCCACTGATCAATGTGTCTGTTTTTAGGCCAGTACCACGCTGTCTTGGTGATCACAGCTTTGTAGTAAAGCTTGAAATCGGGTAACGTGATGCCGCCAGGTTTGTTTTTGTTTTTCAACATTTCCTTAGCAATTCGGGGTCTCTTCTGATTCCATACAAATTTTAGGATTATTTGCTCCAGCTCTTTGAAAAATACCGATGGAATTTTGATCGGAATGGCATTAAAAGTAAAGATTGCTCTAGGCACTATAGACATTTTAACAATGTTTATTCTTCCAATCCAAGAGCATGGAACGGTCTTCCATCTTTTTGTGTCTTCTTCAATGTCTTTCATGAGTGTTCTGTAGTTCCTCGAGTACAGGTCCTTTACCTCTTTGGTTAGGTTTATTCCCAGGTATCTTATGTTTCTTGGTGCTATAGTAAATGGAATCGATTCTCTAATTTCCCTTTCTGTATTTTCATTGTTAGTGTATAAGAAAACCACTGATTTCTGTCCATTGACTTTGTATCCTGCCACGTTACTGAATTGCTGTATGAGTTCTAGTAGTTTGGGGGTGGAGTCTGTGGGGTTTTCCATATAAAGAATCATGTCATCTGCGAAGAGAGAGAGTTTGACTTCTTCACTGTCAATTTGGATACATTTTATTTCTCTTTGTTTTCTGATTGCCGTTGCTAGGACTTCTAATACTATGTTGAACAAGAGTGCTGAGAGTGGGCATCCTTGTCGAGTTCCCGATCTCAATGGGAAGGCTGCAAATTTTTTCCCATTGAGGATGTTATTTGCTGTGGGTCTTCCATAGATAGATTTTATGAAGTTCAGGAATGTTCCCTCTATCCCTATACTTTGAAGCGTTTTCATCAGGAACGGATGCTGGATTTTGTCAAATGCTTTTTCTGCATCAATTGAGAGGACCATGTGGTTCTTCTCTCTTCTCTTATTGATTTGTTCTATCACACTGATTGATATGTGAATGTTGAACCAACCTTGTAACCCAGGGATCAATCCCACCTGCTCATGGTGGATAATCTTTTTAATGTGTTGCTGGATCCTGTTTGCTAGAATCTTGTTGAGAATCTTTGCATCCATATTCATCAGTGATATGGGTCTGAAATTCTCCTTTTTGGTAGGGTCTTTGCCTGGTTTGGGGATCAGGGTAATGCTGGCTTCATAAAAAGAGTCTGGAAGTTTGACTTCTGCTTCAATTTTTTGGAACAGCTTTAGAAGAATTGCTGTTATTTCTTCTTTAAAATTTGGTAGAATTCCCAGGGAATCCGTCAGATCCTGGGCTCTTGATTTTTGGGAGGTTTTGATCACTGCTTCAGTCTCATTACTAGATATTGGTCTATTCAGGTTGTCAATTTCTTCCTGGTTCAATTTTGGGAATTTACAGTTTTCCGGGAATGCAACTATTTCATCTAGGTTGCTTAGTTTATTGGCATATAACTGTTGGTAATAATTTCTGATGATTGTTTCTATTTCCTTGGTGTTAGTTGTGATCTCTCCCTTTTCATTCATAACTGTATTAATTCGGGCTTTCTCTCTTTTCTTTTGGATTAGTGTGGCCAATGATTTATCGATCTTATTGATTCTTTTAAAAAACCAGCTTCTAGTTTCATTGATACGTTCTAGTGTATCTCTCGTTTCTACCTCATTGATCTCTGCTCTAATCTTGATTATTTCCCTTCTTGCTTGTGGAGTTGGTTTAATTTGTTGTTGATTCTTGAGTTCTTTAAGGTGTAGAGACAGCTGGTGTATTCTGGATTTTTCAATTTTTTTGAGGGAGGCTTGGATGGCTATGTATTTCCCCCTTAGAACAGCCTTTGCTGTATCCCATAGGTTTAGGTCCAAAGTGTCTTCATTCTCATTGGTTTCCATGAATTGTTTAAGTTCATCTTTGATCACCTGGTTGATCCAAGCATTCTTAAGCAAGGTGGTCTTTAGCTTCCAGGTGTTTGAGTTCCTTCTGAACTTTTCCTGTGATTGAGTTCCAGTTTCAAAGCATTGTGATCTGAGAATATGCAGGAAATAATGTCAGTCTTTTGGTATTGGTTGAGTCCTGCTTTGTGACCCAGTGTGTGGTCTATTCTGGAGAAGGTTCCATGTGCACTTGAGAAGAATGAGTATTCTGTTGTTTTAGGGTGGAGTGTTCTGTATACTATGAGGTCCACCTGGTCCAATGTTTCATTCAATGCTCTTATTTCTTTATTAATCTTCTGCTTCGATGATCTGTGTATTACTGAGAGAGGAGTATTAAGGTCTCCTACTATAACTGTATTCATATCAATATGACTCTTTATCTTGATTAATAGTTTTCTTATGTAATTCGGTGCTCCCATATTGGGGGCATAGATATTTACAATTGTTAGGTCATCTTGGTGGATAGTCCCTTTAAGAATTATGTAGTGTCCTTCTGTATCTCTGACTACAGTCTTTAGTTTAAAATCTAATTTATCTGATATGAGAATCGCTACCCCAGCCTTCTTTTGAGGCCCACTGGCATGAAAAGTGCTTCTCCATCCCTTCACGTTAAGTCTGGGTGTATCCTTAGGTTCAAAATGGGTCTCTTGTAGACAACATATGGATGAGTCCTGTCGTTTTAGCCAATCTGCAACCCCATGTTGTTTTATGGGCACATTTAGGCCATTTACATTGAGAGTGATTATTGAGAGATAGGTTTTTATTGATATCGTGTTAGCTTTGAAGTCTTTCTGTCTGTGGATTGTTTCTATATTTCTGTTCAATGATATTCTTCGGATTTTTTCTCTTTTATAGGACCCCCTTAATATTTCCTGCACTGTTGGCTTGGTGGTTGCATAGTCATTTAAGCCTTGCCGGTCTTGGAAACTCTTTATCTCTCCATCCATTTTAAACATCAATCTTGCTGGATAGAGTATTCTTGGCTGCATGTTCTCATTTAGTACTCTGAATATATTTTGCCAGCCCATCCTGGCTTGCCAGGTCTCTGTGGACAGGTCTGAAATTATTCTAATGGGCTTTCCTCTGTATGTAAGGCGCTTCTTTGTCCTAATTTTAAGAGGGTCTGTCTTGAAACATAATTCCTCATTTTAACTATAAGGTGTCACGAGGACTTTCGAGAATCTAAAATCTTGGGGGGAAATCTCTCTGCCTCTAGTACATGAATGTTGTTTCCATTTGTGAGATTGGGAAAATTTTCATAGACAACTTCTTCCACTATATCTCCTAGACTTCTTTCTTTTTCCTCCCCTTCAGGGATTCCAATAATTCTGACGTTGGAACGTTTCATGGCATCATTTAGTTCCCTGATTCTGTTTTTGTGGCTTCTGAGCTGTTTGTCCCAGGCTTCCTCCTGATCCTTTCTCTCTATCTGTTTGTCCTCCAGATCACTAATTCTATCTTCTGTCTCAGTTACCCTAACTTTTAGAGAATTTAGATTAGATTGGAACTCATTGAGAGCATTGTGAACATCATCCCTGTTGGCTTTCAGTTCTGTCCTAATCAATTCTGTTTGGTCATCCATGGCTTTCTCCAACCTAGCTATTGCCTGGATAATTGTTAGCCTGAATACCTTTTCCGACATATTGTCTATGTCGATTGCCATTAGCCCTGTTGCAGAAGGTCCATCCTCTGTATTTTTCCTCTGTTGGGCATTCATCCTCCTAGTCATTTTGGGAAGAGATGACTGAAAGGATGCAGCTGGATGTATCGACTGTGGTGCAGTCAAGGTGCACCCTGGAACACTTCTGTGCAATCAGGGTACCCCACCCAAATAAGAGAAAAAAGAAAAGAAAAAGAAATAGAGAAGAAGGAAGAAAAAAAAAGGAAAAGGAAAAAGGAAAAAAAAAAGAGAGAGAGAGATACAGGGAAAAAAGGGAAGATAAAAGGGAAGGCTCAGCCCAAATGGGCCCCAAGGTAAGATTTATGAGGTATACAAACAAAAACAGACAAACGAAAAGACTGATAAATGTATATGAGAAGAGAAAAAATATATATATGTAAGCAAAAAAAGGGAATACCCTCATCAGAAAGAACCCCAAGTATAAGATTTATATTCTATCAGGACAAACACAAATTCACAGAAACACTGGCAGAAGGAAAAATTAGGAGAGTGGTTTTAAATTCTCAGTGTGGGCAAGGAAGGTTATTTTGATTCTTCCTGGATGTATCTTGATGGTTTTGTTAAGGGACTCATCTTTCCTAAGTTCCAGGGGGATTAGAAACTGGTTTGCCTATAGGGGTAGCATTGATTGGGGAAAGGGGATTACCTTGAAGTTTAACTCTATATGTATAGTAGAAAATAAAAATTAAAAAAGAATAAACTAGACTAAACTAAGTTAAAATTAAAAAAGAATAGAAAAGCGAATAAAAACACGGGTGTATGTATCAAAAAGTTCAGGTTAGAAGGTTATTAAGGAATTTGATGTACTGGACATCTCAGTGTGATGGTAAATAGGTTAAAAAATTATCTGTATGTATTAAAAAAAAGAAGCAGAATATTGGCAAAGAGTTAAAAATAGAAGTTGTATTTATCAAGTAGTGTTGATTGTTCTGTTGTAGTCTTCTTTTTTTTTTTTCCTTCCTTCCTGGTTGGTTTTCTGGGGGAGGGGCCTGCCACGTGGGTTTTCAGACAATGATGTTCCCTGAGTTAGGTCCTCCCGCTCCCCTGAAGGGGGTGGGCTCTGAGGAAACTGTTTTCTTCAGGCTTTTCTTCTCTGGGGTTCTTATGTTCTTTCATCTCTTTTCTCTTGCCTTGACAGCTTTTGATGGTTTTTGGAGTTTTAGAGGAAAGCAAACTGCACCCAGACCTCCCTCTCAGAGAATGTTCTGCAGAGCTGCTGGCAGAGTCGGCTCTGAGTCACTGTCCCTGGGGATGCAGGAGCTCCTCATTGTACCCAATACCGGGGCAGCGGCGGCTGTCTAGGCAGCTCCAGATCGCCAGAGAGGTTCCAAGCAGAGATCGCACACTGAGATTGTCCCGCTGTCCTGGGCTGGGAATGTCTGGTTTTTCCGGATGCCAGAGCTCCAGGCTAGCACCTGTGAGCACCTCTCCCAGGGGAGGGTGTGGGAGGCGCGCGTTTCAGGATTGCTGTCTGGCCAGGCTCCCAGCACCTCAGGGGAGCCGGACCCCATGCATTCTTGGGCACACTGGCAGCTCACGGGTGCTGGTGGCTCAGGGACCAAGACCTGATTTCTTCACTGCACTCTCTCTGGTTCTGGGCCAGGGGAGGCTGTCCTGGGTCCAGGGACTTATGTCCCTGTCCCTAATCACCCCAATTCCCACTATTACCCCCCATGATCCTTTGCTCTTTTTTTTTGAGTGCTTTCTACCAGACTCCAAGTTAATGCTGGTCCCCAGTCGCAGGGCACTCTTGTATTGGGGTATTACTTTCCAATCGGTCACCTCTGGTGGCTCCCTCCCCCTTTTGTTTATCTTCCGATATCAGTCCGATGTTCCCACTCTGCTTTACCTGCCACTGGTGTCTTCTGCTCCTGTAGAGATTCAGACGTGTATAATTCTGATCTCAGGCTGATTTCATGGGTGATAGGAGTTCTTTGGTAGGTAATCAGCTCACTTTAGGGTACAGGTTGAAAGGGCGCCTCCTCCTACTTCCCTGCCATCTTCTCTACCCCTTATTTATTTGTTTACTGAGAAAGGGTTCTTGGGGGTGGGAGGAGCAGACTCCCTGCTGAGCACAGAGCCCAATATGGGGCTTGATCCCACAACCCTAGATTATGACCCGATCCGAAATCAAGAGATGAATGCCCTACTGACTGAGAGCCACCAATATACCAAAGCTTTAAATGTGTCTATTCTCTCCCCAATTTCACTTCCAGGACTCCACTCCAGAGATCCACTCATATGTCAGAACAAAGACCCACGTATAAATGTTTACAGGTGACTCACATCACAAAATTCTGTGGCGCATGCGGAGTGGTCAGAACCTCCCTATATGGCAGATGAGGATGGAAAATCATATGACCAATACACGAAAATATTGGGAATATTTTACAAAACTATACGTGATTTTGACCTAGGACTGAGCAATTCCACTCCTGGATGTTCAATCAAGGAAAAATATAATGTACATCCACAAAAGATCTGTCCAACCATCCGTATTTACTCATAATATCCAAAATCTGGAAACGGGGTGTCTGGCAAAAGGAAAATGGGTTACCCAACTACAGTACACCCACGTGATAGAATGCTAAGCAACAAAACAGAGCTGCTGATTCATGCAAAATCACAGTAAATCCCCACGTGATGATCCTGAGTGATAAAAGACAACACAAAACAGTATGCACTTTACAATTCCAGTAGGCAAAAATCATCTTAAAGAGTGGGAAAACAGTCAAAACACTTATATGGAGGAGGAATGAGGGGGACGCATTGGCTTGCAAGGGGCACGAGGGAACTTTATGGGGGGTGGTGGGAATGTCATATGGGTAGAAAAAGATTCTGGTTACACAACTATATGCATTTGCCAAGACTCAGCAAACGTTTGTGTATACATTTTACTTGGAAAGAAGGAAAGCCATAAACACATCTTGAATTCTAGTAGATGATCACTGCTGATGTCCCAGATTTACCTTCGTGTATATCAAAAGCAGTAAGAACTGACAGATGGACAGAAGGATGACAGGTGGGCAGATGAGCGATCATGCCAGCATAATAAAATGTTAATCGTGAAGCTTACAGATTTATGGTAAATCATGAAAAGAAATAGTGTATGCAATATGGGAATCCCAAAAGGGAAGAAAGGGAATAAGAAAGGGACAGAAAATACATTTAAAGCAATAATGGCTGAAAACTTCCCAAATGAGCCAGGGACATCCAGATTCATGAGGCTCAAAGGACCCCAAATAATCTGAATCTGAAAAGAATTACAGAGAGATACATTAGAATTAAATTGCCAAAAGTCAAAGACAAGGAGGGCGCCTGGCTGGCTCAGTCGGAAGACCATGAGACTCTTGACCTTGGGGTCATGAGTTTGAGCCCCACATCGGGTATAGCCATTACTAAAAAAAATGAATAAACTTAAAAAAGTCAAAGTCAAGGAGAAAATGTTCAAAGTAACAAGAGAAAAACAAGTCATCACATATAAGGTAAATCCTCTCTTAAGACTATGGGAAGATTTCTCAACAAAACGTTGCAGGCCAGGGGAGAGTGAGAGGATGTATTCAGTATACTGGGGCACCTGGGTGGCTTAGTCGGTTGGGTGTCTGACTCTTGAATTCAACTCAGGTCGTGATCTCAGGGTTGTGGGATCAAGCCCTTCATCAGGAGCCTGCTTAAGATTCTCTCCCTCTGCCCCACCTTTCCACTCCTATGCTCTCTCCTTCTCCAAAAAACAAAAACAAAAGTAAAAGTATTGAAAGAACCCTACCCCAGCAAAGCCGCTTTTCAGAAAAAGAGAGATAAAGCCTTTCCCAAACAAAAGCTGGGGGTCCGTCAGCCCCGGGCATGCCTTACAAGAAATGTCCCAGGGCATCCCACTCTTCCAGCAGAAAGAAACGGGTTCCATGACCTCCTGTGAGTGCACTGATGCATGTAGACGACTCGCTGGTTACAGTGAGCTTCAGTCAAAGTCAGACGCATGAGTGTCACGGCAGTGCGTACGGCACTTGCAGCCCTAGCTCGAAAGTTAAAAAACAAACATAAAAACGAATCATAACCACAATAATTTGTTCATGAAAACACAATATTTAAACGTGCACAAATTGGAGCATCAATCATGGAACATCGAGGGAGAGAGGATGAAAAAGAGACCTTATGGAGGCTATTGAAGTCAGGTCGTTATCAGCTGGTTATTAGGAGAAGATATTTTATGTAACCCGACAACCGCAGCAGCAACGCCGGTCACAGACCCACAAAAGATTATGATAAAGGCGTCAAAGCTAAAGAGAGGTGAGCAACAAAGGTCCACAAGGAGAAAACACTGAGCAAACCGGAGAAAGTAAGTCCTTCCCTCTCAATAATTAAAGGTTTTTAAATGTAAGAGGATTCTGCAATTGAGAGACACTGAGTGGTGAAAGGATACATTGCTTTTTTCCAAAAGATCCAATGATATTCTGGGAGTCTCTCTGGGAGAGACTCACTCTAGCTTTAGAGACACAGAGCAAGAGCAAAGAAAAAGTGAAAGGAATTTCAAGCAAACAGTGGCCCCAAAACAGGGGGATAGTTATACTGACATCAACGTGGGATTTGAACTAAAAATGATCAAACAAGACAAAGAATGTTATATGACGATAAGCGCTCCATCCCTGAAGAAGAAATGACAACTGTAAACACTTATGCACCCAACATCGGCACGCCCAAACCCATAAAGCAAATACTCACAAAACTCAAAAAGAAATAAGCAGCAATACCATATTGATTGGGGACTTCAGTAACCCCACTCCCAAGCACGGGACAGAAGATTAATGCCATATCTCGAAGCGACGACATCTCTCCCACGTGCGCTGCAGTGTTGTTTACAAGAGCCAAGACACTGAAACGACCGAAGCATCCATCCGCAGCTGACTGGACACACAAGGCGTGAGACATGCGTCACTCCATCACGAAAAAGAGAGCAGCCCTGCCGTTTGTAGAACACACTTGAAACCTGAGGCCACTAGGCTCTATGGCGTGGGTCAGACAGAGACAGAGGAACATGGTACGATCACACCCGCACGTGGAACCTAAGACAACCTGACCCATGGCAACAGAGAACAGATGAGCAGCTAACCAGAGGCAGGATGGCAGGACTGGGATGTGGTGGAGGGGCTGCATGGTAGCATCTTCCAGACGGAAGACGGTAAGTTCTGGGAACGAGACATACAGTGGCGACGGCAGCTAACGTGCTGTACCCACGTCCGTCAAATCACTGTGTTGTTCCCTCTACACGTACACGAAGTGACCTGTCCGTTATATGCCAGTAACACTAGGGAGAATGAGGGAGAGAGAGGAAAGAACATCGGGGGGGATGTCGGTGGCCGACATGCACATGTTCCCGGGACACTTCCGCAACTTGGCCGCATGGTTAGAATTCTCGTGCCGCGGTGTTGTTTGTCACAGTGCTGCGTGGGCCTCTGTGCTGCGTGGGCCTCTGTGAAGCAGCCCGATCCGGGCAGAGCACCCGGGCAGGAGAGCAGGCTGCCCACCAAAGGAACAAGGACGGTCCGCCGGCGTCAGAGGGCAAAGCTGCCTGAGCGGCGGCACGTGAAGGTGAAGATATGCTTCGTGAGACACAAGCAGGTTTGCAGAGCAAACCAGTCACCCTTGAAGTCCTGGAGGGCTCAGATCCAGCTCGGCCCCCTGGTAAACCCGCTGCGGCCAACTAGGACACAAAGCCTCGGGTGGCGTGTCTGGGACAGGGGCAGGGCGACAGAGCAGCTGCTGAGGGACTGGGGTGCTCAGCTCCCAGCCCAGTGGCTGGCCCCTGTGGGCGGTCAGTGGAGGCTGCCCGACCCTCAAAGTCCCACGCCCTGAGCTCTGGGTCAGGTGACTCTCAGGTGTGGGGCCGCTAATTCCAGCAGGGATGTGCCTAGCGGCCCCTGCAAGTCCCAATGAGTTCACCTGCATCCCAAGCCACCCCTGACTCCCTGCACCCCAAGAGCACCTCAACCTGGAAAAGAGCGACACCTGGTGACATGCGCCCCTGGCCCCACAGGAGGGCTTCCTGGGTTCCCCGGGGCATGTGCTCCTCTTCAGCACAGCTGCAAGGTGCTGTCCTCCCTGTCCAGCTGGCAAGCTCTGCTGGGAGCCAGCATCCAGCCACAGGCCCTCACCTGCCTCCTGCAGTCCTGCCTCCCTCCTTCCCTCCCCCCTTTATGCCTCCCTTCCTACCCCCTTCCTTCCAATCTGCCCTTCTTCCTCTTACCCCCTTCCTCCTCCCTTCTTCCCTCTCTCCCTCCTCCCTTCCTCCCCTCCTCCATCTGCCCTTGTTCACACCCACACCTCCATGGCGCCTGCCCACCCAGCCATAAGGATGCTGCAGGCTTCCCAGTGATACACTGATGAGGCTAAGCCCCAGCAAAGGAAGGGGTCACCCCTCGTGGTCTGTGAGGACTGCTGAGGTTCTAGACGCCCACATCTCCTCCTTCTCTCCCTGTGCGCTCTCAGTTCTCACATGGGCCCATCTCACTGTGACTGAGTCCTGGGTCCTGCTCTTATCTGCGGGCTGGGAGGATGAGGGCTGGCCCACTCCCACCCCATCCACCCCTACACTGTGCTGGCATCTACCTCATCGCCTTACCCCCACCCACCCACCGGCAGCCTCCTTTGTCCCCCAGACCACGATGACCACACCGTCCAGTTTTCCCCTCAGCTGAGTCCCCCACAGATGCCACACCTGAGCTGGGGCGGCCACAAAGCATGAGGTCAAGAAGAGACTTCTGTGACTCCCACCATCGAACGTCTTCCCCTGTTTTTCTTTGACCCTCATTCTCCTCCTATCCCAGGGTCCCTGTCCTTCCTTCCCTGTGAACCAGCCTTGGGAGGGGCAGAGGGACGAGGAAGGGGAGGAGGGAGGCACCTGTTCCCTTGCTTGGAAAGAGGCACAGAAACAGGCGAAAGAAGTGTCCCCCGTACCTGGGTACCTGGGTACCTCAGGGACTCTGCAGGTGTCTCGGTGGCAGTCACTTTCACTGAGGGAAAACAGTGTTCAGAGTCCAGGGCCAGGTCCTGGGAGAAATGCTGCTGAGCCAGACAGGCAGGACTCCTCCAGGGGTCCCCACGCGTGGCCCCTGCGGAGAAAAGCTCCCCATGTAAGACAAAGCTTTGGCCGTGTGGCCAGGCAAGTAGAGCAGGAGTCTGCCACAGGACAGAGGGACCCTGGACACGCTGGCCATGTGTGGGAGCTGGGGCACAGCTCCACCCAAGGGGCCTTCCCACCAGAGGGGGACAGCAGCCTGGGGAGAGCCCCTCCCTGCAGGGAGGAGGTACGGAGACCAGAGGGCAGAAGCTGGGGTGCCCGGGGGTGCCCTGGAATACCCAGCAGCCCGGCAACATCCCCCAGGCCCTCCCAAACCTGCAATCCCAGCTCCCCGCCCCTCACCTGGACAGCTTTGCCTCAAACTTCTGCTGTGGGACCACAGGGTGGTCATCTTGGCTGAAGAGAGGAAAGGTGCCCTCTGAGTCACTTACTTCATGAATAGTAGCGACCGCTAACACAGTTCCTCAAGGGGAGGCGCCCCAGGTGAAGGGGAGGAGTATGTCCCTGCCCCCATCCCTGCTGACCCCAGCCAGGCCCTGTGAAGGGCGGCGGGGAGGCAGGCTCCCGGAGAAGGTGTGGGGAAGCCGTCCTCCGTCTGGAAGGCCAAGGAAGGCCCATCTCAGTGAGTGGAGAGGAGGGACAGAAAGCTATCATCACCTCAGCGGTGGGCTCTCCCTTGGCCCTGCAGTTGGGGGACCTCGCCTCTGCTGCAGAGAGCAGTCATGGCAGCTCGGCCCCAAGAGCCACCTGTCCATCCAACCAGTAGGACAGAGGGAGGAGAGCTGGGGTCGGGACTTGGCTCTCGGGCCCAGCCCTGCCGGCTCACTCGCGGTGCTGGCTGGGGGCGCTCGCCTCACCTGCTGGCAGCCAGCCAGAAGAAATTAGCTCTGAGAGGACAGCGGGGCTTCCCTTGCCTGTGCCCTTGTGGGGTCAGAGGGTTCCCCATCCCCAGTTGGCCCCACTGAAGCAGCTGAAGGGAGGCCGGAACCAGCATGCGTGCCATCCCTCCAGGATCCCCGTGCAGCCCGCTGGGCCGCGTGTTAACTCTTTGACCACATCCACTCCAACAGAGGTCAGAGCTCTGCCTTGTCCTTTGTCAAGATTCGAGAAAACACAAGAGGGAGGAGCTCGGAGTCACCCTGGGAACCGAGGATCTCTTTGGCTATAATTACCTGGAGTTGGATACATACATGTATTTCTACTTGGGTTCTAGATCTTTCTAGAAGGAACCACCCTGACTCCAAAGACTCTGCCGTTACCTTTGAGATGCTCTTCTTTGCCCCCATCCAGGAATCAGGCTGAAAACATTGCTGGGGGACAAACAAGAATAAGAAGTTGAGTCTTCGCTGTGCTGGGGCACAGACAGGCTGAGACTTGGACACACATACTCTGAGCCTTTCGGACTCTGGCTCCTGAGGGAATAGACGTGGGGCCCAGGCAGAGCCCTGCTGACCCCCACCCCACCTCTACCAGGCAACCGGGCCATTGTAACCCCATCTTATCACCATAGTAACCAATAGCAAGAACGGGGACCCTGGCATCAGATTCACCTAGGTGCGACTCCAGATCCCGGCACAGCCCTGAGCAGTGAGGAGGGGTGTGAGTAGAAACCTCTCTTTTGAACAAGCCCCCCGGGGGGTCTGCAGGCACTCTGAACTCGAGAGCCCCGCCTCCTCTGTTTTCTAACAGTGCTGTCACATAGAGAGCAGAAGCCGAAGGGCAGGTCACCAGCTCCGTGGCTTGCCAGCTGAGTGACAGAGAGGGAGGAAACCTGGGGACACAGCTGGGATGTGCCATGTAGTGCTCGAACCCCAGTCTTGACGTGACTCTCTCTCCTGTCCTCCCCTCCCCTGCCATGGCTTCCCCCCATCCATGCACAGCTGGTTCCTCCTCCAAGAAGCTTCTGTGTGTCCCTGTGAAGTGGCCTCTCCCTGCACTGTGGGTGGGATTTGGGTTAGGGTACGAGGGCCTAACCTCAGCCCCTCCACATGGCCGCCTGGGGAGCAAGGACAGGGTCTGAACCGCCTTGGGGCAGGTATCCGGCCTGGAGCCCCACAGGTCTGGAGCGAGAGAACATATGAGCAACACAGGGGTGACTGCACGGAGGCGGCTGAGCTGATGATGGCAGCAGAGGACGACCCACGGGGAGAACATGGGGTCTATATCCCCCGCGACCTTGCCCACCTCGTGACCTCATCACCTCTCGGACAGCAGCACCCACCGGTGCGGATATACCTCACATCCTCTCTGTCCACGCAGACCGCTCGCTGGAGGTCCGCAGTCTCCTCAAACTCAAAGCGGGCAAAACAGAATTCCCGTCACGCCCCCTCCCTGACCGGACCCCCTGTCTGAACTACATCTCCTGGTGGCACCGCTCTCCAGCACGCACTGCAGAGGAAGGTGGGGCTCCGATGGGCACAGATCAGACGGAAGAGGTCACGGCCACCCCAGGAGCCTGGAGGCAGACCCCTGGAGAGTTAGAAAGGAGACCTGGCTCCCTCTGAGGCTTCGTCAGTGTGGGACTTTCTTCCTGTTGCCAAATTAGATGGTAATTTTCCCATCGAAGAATTCTGTCCGAGGATTTATCCTGGTTTTCGAGAATTTAAAAAAAAAAAAAGGCATTGAAAGATTTTTAAATCACTCTTTTCATATTGAGGTCATCTTTTAAACTGTAAGTCTTCATCTGAAGAAAGAGCTCTTATTGTGAGCTCTTGAAAAGTGCCCAAAAGTATGGGCTTATTCACATCAGGATGGGATTTTTCAGTTACACTCAAACAAAATGTAAAAATTCTACACCCACAGTAAACTTATGAAAGGAGCACATGAAGAGGCAAAGTCCAAGGGGAAAAAAATCTGCTCTAAAAGAAAATTTATATCAAAAAGAAAATAATCAGGTGAATCTTTCAGGTTCTAAACCTTTACCAGTCTAAAAAATCTAACAAGGCAATCCAGGGTATGTCAAAATGAGGGGAAAAGAAGACAAAATGAGATGTAAACACGGAACAATGCAGAGGAAGAGGGAGCTGGAAGACTACGTCAAATGAACCCCGGCATCTAGGTCAAGAATAGAGGCCAGACTCCTGATTCCTGACCCCTGACCCCCAACACCAGACACCTAACACCCAACTCTTGATCCCAGACCCCGACCCCAGGGTCCCAACCCCTGATTCCTGACCCCAGACACCAACATGAGAAGCCAGAACCCCAACGTGAGACCTCTGGGCCCCGGCCCCAGGCTCCAGACCCAGAACCATTGGGCCAACGCTCTGGGCAGCTGGCTGTCACATTCATTGTGAACAGCAGCAAGGCCAGAGGGGGTGAAGTGTTCAGAGCTTGGTCACACAAGGAAGCTGCAGGGCACGGGGACATGGGGCTCCAAATTCTTGAACGCAAGACCTGGGCACAGGTCTCTCGGCACTCCCTGGGGTCCTTCTGTTATAGGAAGAACGGGCTTGTGCAGTGTGAGGACACGCTCCGATTCAGACTGTGGGACAGGCTGCTTTCCGAGAACGCGCTTCTCCTGCTACACGAAGCTCCGGGTGCGGGGGCGGGCGGCTCACCTGCAGAACAGGCTGTGGAGCCAACTCAGCCCCGTGACCCCAGCACCACACAGGCAAGCCCTGAGTGGGGGCCAGACACCCCGGGAGGACAGCACAGCAGCTCAGGAGGTCCACCTGCGGCTCGGCAGCCCCCACGTAGTGGGCAGAGACCACCTGGAATGTCAAGAGCCCCATCTCTGTTTCACATGTAGTGGCTGCCCATGTGGCTTAGGCCAGACTCGCTCTTGGAAGCCCCAGTAAGTCTCCAGCTCTGGCAAGTCAAAGAGTGTCTCCCTACCCCAGGAGATCACTCACGTGACAGCCTATCTGTCCACTCACCCTGCCAGACCTGACACTGTTCAGCACTGGGAGCTATCCCACCAGAGCACCAGGCTCAGTAAACACCTGCCCAAGTGAATGTGTTGATCTTGCCACAGCTCAGGAGCACTGTTCCCAAATCACACCCTGGCTGAACCGTCAGCCCTGAGAAGAGATGTGAGCACAGACCGGCTCTCCCTCCAGGGCCAGGGAAGTGGGTGTGGAGGGGTCCACATCTGGGCCTGGCCACTTCCCACCTTGGAAACTGGGTGTCACCGGAACCTCTGGGGCCTTGGTTTCTCGGAAGTAAAATGGGGACAATGATACATATCATCTTCTAGGTTGCCGGAAAAGTCACGAGAGCATCCATCAGCATTTTCCTCAGTGCCTCGCACAGAATGAAGGTCTGGTAAATGGAAGCCCACTCGAACAGATTCCTTTTCTTTTCTTTTTTGGAGAGAGTGTGAGTGTTGTAAGGTGGGGCAGAGGGAGAGGGACAGACTGTCAAGCAAGCTCCCCCACTGATCGCGGATCCCGACATGAGGCTCGATCTCATGATCCTGAGGTCACAAACTAAGCCAAAACCAAGAGTCGGACCCTTAACCATTCAAGCCGCCCAGGGATCCCAGTAACCAATTTCTTTATGGCAGTCATCAGTGATGATGTGTAGAGCTCTCAAGCTGAACCCCGAAACGCAAGCGCCTGCTTGCGGTCTGAACTCCACATGCCAAATTTCAGCATCCACTGCAAAGGCGAGGACGGGGACAGTGTCACCTTGGGGGTAAGGACAGTGAACAGGAGAAGGATCCATCAGATCCTATTTTTTAAGGGGATGCAAGTTACTAAGTTTGTTTTAAAACATAAAATATACTTATTCTTTTAAACTAATAAAATGCAGTTTTAAGAAAAAAGGTCTTCTCTGTCGTCCACAGATGTACTTCAAGCGTGATGGGAGTTTCCTGTGCTGAAGTAACTGATGTTCCTAACAGGATCTCCAGCTCGGAAACCGAAGCCCACCACAACCCTGGCTCCTATAAGTGCCCATAAGTCATCGGAGAGCTGAGCAGGGTGCTGGCTGCAAGCCCATGACCCGTGGAGTGGAGGGACCCGAGGCTGGGACCCAACCACACCCCCTCAGATTCCTTCCTAAAAGAAAAGAGAGACGGTGCTGCTCACGCCTTCTACGGGGCTATTGCTGTAGGCCGACCACAGCTGGTTTCATGAACTACAGTCAAATATGCTGTTTGCTGTCTTTGCACAAGACATTCCATCCTGTTTGACAGAGCGGCTACCCTCTGTGGACTGAGGTCCAAAACAAGGACCAGAGGGGCCTGGGGGTATCCACGACCTCGCTCAGCCGGTGAGGGACCGGGCGGCCACCATGCCCCAGCTCCCCCTCTGCTTCTGCCTGGAGTCCTGCCCCGGCTTCCTCGGAAGGAGGAACCCCCAGCACCGTGAGTGTGGGCCCCACTTCCCACGCCGGGCTCTTCACCCACGGCCCCCTCTGCCGCCCTCCCTGCATCGACTATGCCGACAACAAGGACGGAGATGTGGACGGGCCGGCGTGGGAGGACCCCCGCACCCACGGCGGATGGCGGCTCAGAGGACGGGCACATCCTCAGCTGTGCTCCCGGGAGCCCGGAGCCCGAGGGCACAAGGCATTCCGCTGCACAAAAAACGATCTCCCGTGGGGGCCGCGGGTCCCCGGGCTCCGAGCAGGAACCGGAGCTGCCCACATGCGTCCTGCCAAGGAAGGACCAGCCCGGGCTCGCCGGCCCCGTGGCCACAAGGCTCCTCCTGCCCGCCGGTCCTCCGTGTGGGCTGGCTCACCTTCCCCTCAGCAGGGATGGCCAGGCCCTGGCCTAGCTCGGAAGCACCCCCGAAGAACCCCACACACACCCTGGCCGCTGCCGGGTCCGGAACCCCGTTCCCATCGGGCCCCGTGCACGCCCGCACCCACGCAGGGACACACCCACGCACGCGCAGCCCACGACGAGTCCCTCGACCCGTCGTGGGAAGAGATGCTCGCTGACGGTCTCGAGGTTCCTGCAGAACCCCGTCGCTCCTGCCCAGGAACTGCCTCCTGCGACGGCATCCCCGTGAGACCCCTCCTGGCACAGACCACGTGGCTGAAACGCACACGCTGAGCACACCCCGGGTTCGGACAGGGTGTGGACCCACGGGAACACACACGCAGCTGTGAGTGGGAACCTGGGAGTCTCCTCGGGAGGATCTCCCGAGCCGGACCCACGCTGACTCCCTGACCGCCCCCCCCCACCCCATTGCACACGCGGGTGCATGCCCAACACCGACGGGCCCCTGCATGCGGGCAGGGCTCAGCGCGGTGGCCTGCTGCCATCAGCACCACCGAAACAAGTCCGATGTGTGGGGGCCACTGTCTGGACGCGGCATGGGGTGAGGGGTGAGCACGGAGCGGCTGGGGGAGGGGCCCTCGGGGACTAGGGTGTGAGGAGGAAGTCGGGGCAGGGGTCCCCAGGAAGCGGTGACTTCACTTCCCTGACCACAGAGCCCAACAGAATTGGAACCCACGTCACCAGGCACCCACATTCCAGGGACGCCCCCCTGCGCAGCTCGTTGCTTTGGACATCGTCCAACCGACACCATGTTCGCATGCTGCCTCCCAAACTCGGGACGGTGGAGACGGAGGACAGCGCGCCCGGCTACCACTTCCCCGCGCTCTGGAGGTCCTTTCAGGGCTGCCCGACGCCTCTGGCCTTTCGGCCGAAAGGAGACTAAGGTGACACCGGGAGGCCAGAGCCGGCCGCCCAGCCCCACACGCTCGCATCGACGGGCGCAGCCACGGGTCCCCTCAACTGCTGGGCTTGTGTGTGTAAGTGTCTGTGTCTGTGTCTGTGTGTGTGTGTGTGTGTGTGTGTGTGTCTGAGAGCGTGCCTGTGCAGGTATGTGTCTGGAAGGAGGGCTGACGTGCGGTGGGGCCTTCCTGAGCAGGAGCAGGTGGATGAGGGCTAAGATGCCCGGTGGGCAGGTCGCGGTCAAGGTGAAGGCTGGCTGGGTGGGACAGGTGTGGGGGATGTGAGCTCCTGGCCAGGGTCGATCCCCAGAGCCCTGCAGGTGTGGGTCCCGGGACCGGGGGTAGGGCTGGGCAGGCACAGGTCTGGGGCCCATGTGGGAGCAGCAGGGGGACCGGGCAAGAGGTGAGTGGGGTCGGCCGGGCGGGGCTGGGATGGCTCCGGGCCAGCGACCGGTCCCTGTCTTGGCAGAAGGCCACGGAGGAAGAGACGAGGCAGGCGGCCACCACCTCCTCCCTGACCCAGGAGTCCGCAGGCCCAGGAAAGGCTTCCGAGCCTGCCAGGCCACCTGCGGAAGCCGAGCCCCAGGGTGAGAAGGCGGGGCGGGGCTGGGTGCCTGGGTGTATGCGGGAACGGGTCGGTGCTGGGCCCACAGGGACGAGCCCCACAGGCTGGTGCGGGGCCAGGAGCAAGGACTGGGCTCAGAGCACCCAGCGGGGACACTGCCCTCAGGGATCCGTCCCGCTGAGGGTTCCTTCCCTGGCTGCGACCTCTCCGCAACGCCCCGCCTGGGTCCTGGGGGCGCCAAGGCACACGCAGAGGCAGGCAAGCGCGGGACCTTCTCTCCTCTCCCAGCTGCTCCTGGCAAGGAGCTCGGGCCCCTCCTGACATCAGCAGGAGCTGGGGATTGGGAGACGGTGCCTGCCACCACCTCAGCCGGGGACCCGCCGCCAGCAGGTGACCAGGAACCGGCCCCGCAGAGCCTGACGCTGCCCAGGAAGAGCTGCGGCCTGCTCCTGCCCCAGGCCGTGCTCCTGCTCCTGCTCCTCTCACGATCCTGCGCCTTCCCCCGTCCCTGCCCGGGCCCCTCATCCTGCCACAGGCCCAGCTCCTGCCCTGCATCCTGCACCAGCCAGCACCACCGCACCTGAGCCAGCTGCAAACCCTGCCGCTGCCCCTGCCCCGTCCCCTGCCCCGGCCTTGGCCACGGCCCCTTCCCCGGCCTGCGCCCCTCTTACTGCCCCACACCCAGCCCCTGCCCCAGCCCCTGCAAGGACTGATTCTCCTTGCCTGGCCCCTGCCCCTTCGCCTGCCACGGAGACAGCTGCTGCCCCTTCCCCTGCCCGTGCCTCTGCCCTTCTTCTTGCCCCACACCCAGCTCGTGTATCTGATCCTGCCCCTTCGCCTGCCCCGACCCAGGCCACGGACACCTCCCCTGTCCCCGCCTGTACCCCTGATCCTGACCCAGTCCCGGCTCGGGCCCTGGATCCTGCGCCAGCCATCGCCGGGACACCTCTCCCAGCTCCAGCCCCTTCCACGGCCCCTTCCCTTGCCCCTGCCAGGATCCCTGCCCCTTGGCCTGCCCCTGCCTCTGCCCCTGCCAGGACCCCTACCCCTTCACCTGCCTGTGACCCTGCTCCTGCCCCAGACCCAGCTCCTGCCCCTTCTCCAAACCCCGCCAGGACCACTGGCCACTCCCCTGCCCCTGCCTCTGCCCTCCTTCCTGCCCCAGGCCCAGTTCCTACCCGGGATCCTGCCCCTGCCCCTGCCCCTGCCCCTGGCCCTGCCCCTGCCCATGCCCATGCCATTGCCTCTGCCCCGATTCCTGCCCCACACGCATGTCCTGCACCTCTTCCTGCCCCTGCCCCTTTCCCTGCCTGGAAGACTGCCCCTTCCCGTGTTCCTCCCTGGGTCCCTGTTCCTGCTCCAGACCCCACCCGTCCTCCTGCTCCTGCCCCTGCCCCTGCCGCTTGCCCACCCCCTTCCCCTGCCCCTCCAAGGACCACTGGCCCTTCCCTTGCCCCTCTCAGGGCCCCTCTGTCTTCGCCTCTCCCTGCCTGGGCCCCTGCTCCTGCCCGAGACCCAGGTCCTGCCCCTGCTCCTGCCCCTTCTCCTGCTCCTGCCTGGGTCCCTCTTGCTGCTCCACACCCAGGCCCTGCCGCTTCCCCGGCCTCGGCCAGGACCGCTGCCCCTCCCTTTGCCCCTCACAGGGCCACTGTCTCTTCCCCTGCCTCTCCCTGTTCCCACCGGACACCTGTTCCAGCCCCACACCCAGCTCCTGCCCCTTGCTCCTGCCCTTTCCCCTGGCCCTGCCTGCACTCCTCTTCCTGGCCCTGACCCAGCTCCAGCCCTGCATGCTGCAGCGGCCGCTCCTGCTGACCCTTTCCGTCCCCTTGCTCCTGCTCCTGCCCCGGTCCCAGCTCTTGCACCAGGCCCAGCTCCTGTGCCGGCCCCTGTCCCAACACCTGCCCCTACACCTGCTCCTGCGGGGCTCCCAGAGCCCCATCCAGAGGCCCCCGCCCTGCGGGGAGAGCTCCCTGGACGGGTACCCTCCGTTCCATGCCCCGACCCCGATGGCCCGCCGCCACGGTTCATCCCCTCCGCCTGGGTTCTTTCTCTCTGCTTCGGTCTCACCATCATCCTAGCTTTGCATGCCCTCGACGCTCTCGCCTATCTCTTTTAAATAAAATGCATCGTTTTTCCGTGGAACCCGTGCTCAACCCTAAGTCCGTCCCCGGCGGCGCCCCCCCACCGCCCCCCCCCCCCCACCGCCCCCAACAGCCCAGAACATCGCTGTGGAACAACTCCTTCCCCGAAGGGGACCCTGCGCCCAAGCCCTCCCTGCCCATTGCTCCCCCAGTCCGGCCCCTCGCCACGCCTCAGCTGATTTCTCTCTCCCTTCCTTCCCCTGTTCTGGACGTTTCTGGGAGGGGGATCACTCTGGAGGTGCCCGGGTGTCTGCCCACCTCTTTTCAAAGGGGACTGGGTTTTGTCCTGGGCGTCTTGGACATGGAACTTGCCCCCTGCCATACCGAAAACCCCGAAGGGTTCTAGAGGAGACGGGATCACGGAGGCACCTTGAGTGCAGAGGGGTCCAAGGTCGGGGCCGTGACCCCTGTTCCCGCCGGGACACCACAGCCTGACCCCAGATGCGACCCGGCAGCTTCCTCCCGGGGCCTGCACACACACCAGGGCGAGGCACACAGCTGGAAGACACACCCCACACGGCATACCCATCGCTCACAACCCAAGGCCAGAGAAAGCTCTCCCCGGCCTCTGGTGCCCCCCAGGCTCCAAGGCACCGGGTCCCACAACGACACAGACCGAAAGCATGCCAGGTGGATGGGGAGGGGGGTGCGGGGGGCCGGCGGCGGACAGGCCACGCGGGGAGCCCGTGTCAGCGATGCGGGAGCTCCCCGGGAAGGCCTCTGGCCAAGGAAACCCTACGGAGGCAGCGCGCGTCCCCCTCAGACCGGCCGGTGTCTGGCCTGAGGACCAGCAGCCCTGGGGAGAACGTGCCGACACGGAGGTCCAGGGCACGTCCCCCGGAGAGAAGGGGGACGGGCACCCCTGTCTGGGACCACAGTGGGCAGCACCCATCCCAGCCCGCAGGGGCACCCATCACCTAGCAGTGCTCGTCCGGGGACTCAGCCCGCCACCTCTGGCACGGTGTTTCACGCCAGAAGGGAGAGAGCAGGGTGAGGCAGTCGGGGAGCGCTCATGCCCAGGGACGTGGACGCCGTCCTCGGTCCCAGTGCTCAGGTGACAACGTCCTGGAGCTAACCGTCCCAGTCTCCTCCGGGGCACCGGATCCGGGAAGCCCCTCCTGAGAGCCCTCCTGCCCCCCCTGCTCCTGGGAACAGTCACAATTGGTGGACGAGGAGGTGGACAGGGTCCAGGATGGCAGAAGGCCATCCAGGATGGCCCAGGAGGAGGAAGGGCAGGACGGCGAGGACAGATGCACCTGCCCTGAGCCACCATCCAGGGTCTGGCCGGGGATGCCCTCGCACCTCCCTCCACCCAAGGACTCCAGAGGCATGGGCCACACTCCTGGGCTTTCACGGCCTCCCTCCCTCATGCCTTCAGTCCCTCAGTCCGTCCTTCCCTCCCTCCTGCCCTCCCTCCCCCTCTAGGCCTTCCTCTTCTTTCCCTCCCTCCTTTCCTCCCTCTCCCCCAGCTTGACTCCCTCCATTCCTCCCTCACCCAGCAGAGGCTCTGGGGTCCCAGCAGGGAACTGAGCCCTGGGGCTTCATCCGGGAGCAGCCCCAACCACATGGTCCCTGTCCCCGGGGCACTCACGGTCACTGTGGGCGCTGACGGGGCCCGGTCCTCAGGTTGAGCAGCGGGATGGCCACTTGGAATCCGCTGCGGAACACGGGGGCCGGCTGCACAGAGGGCGGAAGAGAACGAGGCTTAGCACTGCCTCCAGAAACATCGAGTCCTCCACGTGACGCCCTGGGCGTCCTCGTGGCCCACCGGCCCCAATCCCCCGAAGCCCCAAAGACTGCGTCGGGCCGTGTTGACTGGGGCTTTGGGGCACCGCTCTTGGGCCCCAGGAACAGCATCGCAGCCAACATCCCCAGGGCCTCCGAGTTTTCCTAAGGACCTCGCAGGTCCTCTGAGCCTGACGTCGTCCTCCTTGGGAAGCAATGTCCTGTCGACCCCCGTGTCTGTCTCCTGCCTCTTCTGGGATCCCTCACGGCCACACCCACCACGTGGGGCTGCCATGACCAGGACACACCCTGTGCCCCGTGGCGGACGCCCGCCTCCAGCGCTGGGCCCCTCACAAGCCCGGTGCGCTGGGTCAGGCCTGGGCGCTCGCTCGGGGGTCCCCGGACATCTCCGGTGCAGTGCCCTGAGCCTGCCGGCGCTGGGTCGCCTCAGACCAGCCCGGGAGGCCAGCCGGGGGGCCCCTAGGCCAGGCAGGGAGGCGCCAGGCCAGGAGGTCCGGACGAGCCGCTCCCGGGCCCAGTGTGGGGAGCCCGGGCCGAGGCTGCTCCCCCAACGGAGGAGGACCTGGGCCCAGGGAGCTGAGTGGGGACAGGGCACAAGGAGCCCAAGCTGGGCAGAGTGCTCCGGGGGGGGGGTGCCTTGACCTCGGGCCCACTGGGAGACCACATCCCCCCCACAGGGCTCGGTCCCCTGGCGGGGGAAGGTGGTCGTCGGGATGTCTAGGCTCCCGGGCTGCACGGCCGGCAGCCGCTGGCTGGCGTGGGAGGAGGCACGGCTGGCGCAGGAGAGAGCCCTCGGCAGAGAGGAGGGGGCAGGTGCTCCCGCGGCGGCAGGTGCCCGAGGGCGGGCGGCGTGCGCCGGCCTCCGCCGGAAGGCAGAGCCGCGCCAGCCCCGGTGCCCCGAGGCCAAGGCCGAGACCCTCTCCAGCATTGGCCACCGCACCCTCTTGTCTCCACCGACAACCCCACTGTGCCGGGTCTCGGCCGCTTGCTGTCTTTGCACCGGACTTGCCATCCTGCCTTGACCGAGCGGCTACCCTCTGTGGACTGAGGTCCAAAACAAGGACCAGAGGGGCCTGGGGGTATCCACGACCTCGCTCAGCCGGTGAGGGACCGGGCGGCCACCATGCCCCAGCTCCCCCTGTGCTTCTGCCTGGAGTCCTGCCCCGGCTTCCTCGGAAGGAGGAACCCCCAGCACCGTGAGTGTGGGCCCCACTTCCCAGGCCGGGCTCTTCACCCACGGCCCCCTCTGCCGCCCTCCCTGCATCGACTATGCCGACAACAAGGACGAAGATGTGGACGGGACGGCGTGGGAGGACCCCCGCACCCACGGCGGATGGCGGCTCCGAGGATGGGCTCATCCTCAGCTGTGCTCCCGGGAGCCCGGAGCCCGAGGGCACAAGGCCTCCCGCTGCACAAGAAATGATCTCCCGTGGGGGCCGCGGGTCCCCCGGGCTCCGAGCAGGAACCGGAGCTGCCCACATGCGTCCTGCCAAGGAAGGATCAGCCCGGGCTCGCCGGCCCCGTGGCCACAAGGCTCCTCCTGCCCGCCGGTCCTCCGTGTGGGCTGGCTCACCTTCCCCTCAGCAGGGATGGCCAGGCCCTGGCCTAGCTCGGTCCCCTCCCCCGAAGCACCCCACACACACCCTGGCCGCTGCCGGGTCCGGAACCCCGTTCCCATCGGGCCCCGTGCACGCCCGCACCCACGCAGGTACACACCCACGCACGCGCAGCCCACGACGAGTCCCTCGACCCGTCGTGGGAACAGATGCTCGCTGACGGTCTCGAGGTTCCTGAAGAACCCCGTCGCTCCTGCCCAGGAACTGCCTCCTGCCACGGCATCCCCGTGAGAACCCTCCTGGCACAGACCACGTGGCTGAAACGCACACGCTGAGCACACCCCGGGTCGGACAGGGCGTGGACCCACGGGAACACACACGCAGCTGTGAGTGGGAACCTGGGAGTCTCCTCGGGAGGATCTCCCGAGCCGGACCCATGCTGACTCCCTGACCGCCCCCCACCCCATTGCACACGCGGGTGCATGCCCAACACCGACGGGCCCCTGCATGCGGGCAGGGCTCAGGGCGGTGGCCTGCTGCCATCAGCACCACCGAAACAAGTCCGATGTGTGGGGGCCACTGTCTGGACGCGGCATGGGGTGAGGGGTGAGCACGGAGCGGCTGGGGGAGGGGTCCTCGGGGACTCGGGTGTGAGGAGGAAGTCGGGGCAGGGGTCCCCAGGAAGCGGTGACTTCACTTCCCTGACCACAGAGCCCAACAGAATTGGAACCCACGTCACCAGGCACCCACATTCCAGGGACGCCCCCCTGCGCAGCTCGTTGCTTTGGACATCGTCCAACCGACACCATGTTCGCATGCTGCCTCCCAAACTCGGGACGGTGGAGACGGAGGACAGCGCGCCCGGCTACCACTTCCCCGCGCTCTGGAGGTCCTTTCAGGGCTGCCCGACGCCTCTGGCCTTTTGGCCGAAAGGAGACTAAGGTGACACCGGGAGGCCAGAGCCGGCCGCCCAGCCCCACACGCTCGCATCGACGGGCGCAGCCACGGGTCCCCTCAACTGCTGGGCTTGTGTGTGTAAGTGTCTGTGTGTGTGTGTGTGTGTGTGTGTGTGTGTGTGTGTGTGTGTGTGTGTGTGTCTGAGAGCGGGCCTGTGCAGGTATGTGTCTGGAAGGAGGGCTCACGTGCGGTGGGGCCTTCCTGAGCAGGAGCAGGTGGATGAGGGCTAAGATGCCCGGTGGGCAGGTCGCGGTCAAGGTGAAGGCTGGCTGGGTGGGACAGGTGTGGGGGATGTGAGCTCCTGGCCAGGGTCGATCCCCAGAGCCCTGCAGGTGTGGGTCCCGGGACCGGGGGTAGGGCTGGGCAGGCACAGGTCTGGGGCCCATGTGGGAGCAGCAGGGGGACCGGGCAAGAGGAGAGTGGGGTCGGCCGGGCGGGGCTGGGATGGCTCCGGGCCAGCGACCGGTCCCTGTCTTGGCAGAAGGCCACGGAGGAAGAGACGAGGCAGGCGGCCACCACCTCCTCCCTGACCCAGGAGTCCGCAGGCCCAGGAAAGGCTTCCGAGCCTGCCAGGCCACCTGCGGAAGCCGAGCCCCAGGGTGAGAAGGCGGGGCGGGGCTGGGTGCCTGGGTGTGTGCGGGGACGGGTCGGTGCTGGGCCCACAGGGACAAGCCCCACAGGTTGGTGCGGGGCCAGGAGCAAGGACTGGGCTCAGAGCACCCAGCGGGGACACTGCCCTCGGGGAGCCATCCCGCTGAGGGTTCCTTCCCTGGCTGCGGCCTCTCCGCGACGCCCCGCCTGGGTCCTGGGGGCGCCAAGGCACATGCAGAGGCAGGCAAGCGCGGGACCTTCTCTCCTCTCACAGCTGCTCCTGGCAAGGAGCTCGGGCCCCTCCTGACATCAGCAGGAGCTGGGGATTGGGAGACGGTGCCTGCCGCCTCCTCAGCCGGGGACCCGCCGCCAGCAGGTGACCAGGAACCGGGCCCCGCGGAGCCTGACGCTGCCCAGGAAGAGCTGCGGCCTGCTCCTGCCCCAGGCCGTGCTCCTGCTCCTGCTCCTCTCACGATCCTGCGCCTTCCCCCGTCCCTGCCCGGGCCCCTCATCCTGCCACAGGCCCAGCTCCTGCCCTGCATCCTGCACCAGCCAGCACCACCGCACCTGAGCCAGCTGCAAACCCTGCCGCTGCCCCTGCCCCGTCCCCTGCCCCGGCCTTGGCCACGGCCCCTTCCCCGGCCTGCGCCCCTCTTACTGCCCCACACCCAGCCCCTGCCCCAGCCCCTGCAAGGACTGATTCTCCTTGCCTGGCCCCTGCCCCTTCGCCTGCCACGGAGACAGCTGCTGCCCCTTCCCCTGCCCGTGCCTCTGCCCTTCTTCTTGCCCCACACCCAGCTCGTGTATCTGATCCTGCCCCTTCGCCTGCCCCGACCCAGGCCACGGACACCTCCCCTGTCCCCGCCTGTACCCCTGATCCTGACCCAGTCCCGGCTCGGGCCCTGGATCCTGCGCCAGCCATCGCCGGGACACCTCTCCCAGCTCCAGCCCCTTCCACGGCCCCTTCCCTTGCCCCTGCCAGGATCCCTGCCCCTTGGCCTGCCCCTGCCTCTGCCCCTGCCAGGACCCCTACCCCTTCACCTGCCTGTGACCCTGCTCCTGCCCCAGACCCAGCTCCTGCCCCTTCTCCAAACCCCGCCAGGACCACTGGCCACTCCCCTGCCCCTGCCTCTGCCCTCCTTCCTGCCCCAGGCCCAGTTCCTACCCGGGATCCTGCCCCTGCCCCTGCCCCTGCCCCTGGCCCTGCCCCTGCCCATGCCCATGCCATTGCCTCTGCCCCGATTCCTGCCCCACACGCATGTCCTGCACCTCTTCCTGCCCCTGCCCCTTTCCCTGCCTGGAAGACTGCCCCTTCCCGTGTTCCTCCCTGGGTCCCTGTTCCTGCTCCAGACCCCACCCGTCCTCCTGCTCCTGCCCCTGCCCCTGCCGCTTGCCCACCCCCTTCCCCTGCCCCTCCAAGGACCACTGGCCCTTCCCTTGCCCCTCTCAGGGCCCCTCTGTCTTCGCCTCTCCCTGCCTGGGCCCCTGCTCCTGCCCGAGACCCAGGTCCTGCCCCTGCTCCTGCCCCTTCTCCTGCTCCTGCCTGGGTCCCTCTTGCTGCTCCACACCCAGGCCCTGCCGCTTCCCCGGCCTCGGCCAGGACCACTGCCCCTCCCTTTGCCCCTCACAGGGCCACTGTCTCTTCCCCTGCCTCTCCCTGTTCCCACCGGACACCTGTTCCAGCCCCACACCCAGCTCCTGCCCCTTGCTCCTGCCCTTTCCCCTGGCCCTGCCTGCACTCCTCTTCCTGGCCCTGACCCAGCTCCAGCCCTGCATGCTGCAGCGGCCGCTCCTGCTGACCCTTTCCGTCCCCTTGCTCCTGCTCCTGCCCCGGTCCCAGCTCTTGCACCAGGCCCAGCTCCTGTGCCGGCCCCTGTCCCAACACCTGCCCCTACACCTGCTCCTGCGGGGCTCCCAGAGCCCCATCCAGAGGCCCCCGCCCTGCGGGGAGAGCTCCCTGGACGGGTACCCTCCGTTCCATGCCCCGACCCCGATGGCCCGCCGCCACGGTTCATCCCCTCCGCCTGGGTTCTTTCTCTCTGCTTCGGTCTCACCATCATCCTAGCTTTGCATGCCCTCGACGCTCTCGCCTATCTCTTTTAAATAAAATGCATCGTTTTTCCGTGGAACCCGTGCTCAACCCTAAGTCCGTCCCCGGCGGCGCCCCCCCCACCGCCCCCCCCCCCCACCGCCCCCAACAGCCCAGAACATCGCTGTGGAACAACTCCTTCCCCGAAGGGGACCCTGCGCCCAAGCCCTCCCTGCCCATTGCTCCCCCAGTCCGGCCCCTCGCCACGCCTCAGCTGATTTCTCTCTCCCTTCCTTCCCCTGTTCTGGACGTTTCTGGGAGGGGGATCACTCTGGAGGTGCCCGGGTGTCTGCCCACCTCTTTTCAAAGGGGACTGGGTTTTGTCCTGGGCGTCTTGGACATGGAACTTGCCCCCTGCCATACCGAAAACCCCGAAGGGTTCTAGAGGAGACGGGATCACGGAGGCACCTTGAGTGCAGAGGGGTCCAAGGTCGGGGCCGTGACCCCTGTTCCCGCCGGGACACCACAGCCTGACCCCAGATGCGACCCGGCAGCTTCCTCCCGGGGCCTGCACACACACCAGGGCGAGGCACACAGCTGGAAGACACACCCCACACGGCATACCCATCGCTCACAACCCAAGGCCAGAGAAAGCTCTCCCCGGCCTCTGGTGCCCCCCAGGCTCCAAGGCACCGGGTCCCACAACGACACAGACCGAAAGCATGCCAGGTGGATGGGGAGGGGGGTGCGGGGGGCCGGCGGCGGACAGGCCACGCGGGGAGCCCGTGTCAGCGATGCGGGAGCTCCCCGGGAAGGCCTCTGGCCAAGGAAACCCTACGGAGGCAGCGCGCGTCCCCCTCAGACCGGCCGGTGTCTGGCCTGAGGACCAGCAGCCCTGGGGAGAACGTGCCGACACGGAGGTCCAGGGCACGTCCCCCGGAGAGAAGGGGGACGGGCACCCCTGTCTGGGACCACAGTGGGCAGCACCCATCCCAGCCCGCAGGGGCACCCATCACCTAGCAGTGCTCGTCCGGGGACTCAGCCCGCCACCTCTGGCACGGTGTTTCACGCCAGAAGGGAGAGAGCAGGGTGAGGCAGTCGGGGAGCGCTCATGCCCAGGGACGTGGACGCCGTCCTCGGTCCCAGTGCTCAGGTGACAACGTCCTGGAGCTAACCGTCCCAGTCTCCTCCGGGGCACCGGATCCGGGAAGCCCCTCCTGAGAGCCCTCCTGCCCCCCCTGCTCCTGGGAACAGTCACAATTGGTGGACGAGGAGGTGGACAGGGTCCAGGATGGCAGAAGGCCATCCAGGATGGCCCAGGAGGAGGAAGGGCAGGACGGCGAGGACAGATGCACCTGCCCTGAGCCACCATCCAGGGTCTGGCCGGGGATGCCCTCGCACCTCCCTCCACCCAAGGACTCCAGAGGCATGGGCCACACTCCTGGGCTTTCACGGCCTCCCTCCCTCATGCCTTCAGTCCCTCAGTCCGTCCTTCCCTCCCTCCTGCCCTCCCTCCCCCTCTAGGCCTTCCTCTTCTTTCCCTCCCTCCTTTCCTCCCTCTCCCCCAGCTTGACTCCCTCCATTCCTCCCTCACCCAGCAGAGGCTCTGGGGTCCCAGCAGGGAACTGAGCCCTGGGGCTTCATCCGGGAGCAGCCCCAACCACATGGTCCCTGTCCCCGGGGCACTCACGGTCACTGTGGGCGCTGACGGGGCCCGGTCCTCAGGTTGAGCAGCGGGATGGCCACTTGGAATCCGCTGCGGAACACGGGGGCCGGCTGCACAGAGGGCGGAAGAGAACGAGGCTTAGCACTGCCTCCAGAAACATCGAGTCCTCCACGTGACGCCCTGGGCGTCCTCGTGGCCCACCGGCCCCAATCCCCCGAAGCCCCAAAGACTGCGTCGGGCCGTGTTGACTGGGGCTTTGGGGCACCGCTCTTGGGCCCCAGGAACAGCATCGCAGCCAACATCCCCAGGGCCTCCGAGTTTTCCTAAGGACCTCGCAGGTCCTCTGAGCCTGACGTCGTCCTCCTTGGGAAGCAATGTCCTGTCGACCCCCGTGTCTGTCTCCTGCCTCTTCTGGGATCCCTCACGGCCACACCCACCACGTGGGGCTGCCATGACCAGGACACACCCTGTGCCCCGTGGCGGACGCCCGCCTCCAGCGCTGGGCCCCTCACAAGCCCGGTGCGCTGGGTCAGGCCTGGGCGCTCGCTCGGGGGTCCCCGGACATCTCCGGTGCAGTGCCCTGAGCCTGCCGGCGCTGGGTCGCCTCAGACCAGCCCGGGAGGCCAGCCGGGGGGCCCCTAGGCCAGGCAGGGAGGCGCCAGGCCAGGAGGTCCGGACGAGCCGCTCCCGGGCCCAGTGTGGGGAGCCCGGGCCGAGGCTGCTCCCCCAACGGAGGAGGACCTGGGCCCAGGGAGCTGAGTGGGGACAGGGCACAAGGAGCCCAAGCTGGGCAGAGTGCTCCGGGGGGGGGGTGCCTTGACCTCGGGCCCACTGGGAGACCACATCCCCCCCACAGGGCTCGGTCCCCTGGCGGGGGAAGGTGGTCGTCGGGATGTCTAGGCTCCCGGGCTGCACGGCCGGCAGCCGCTGGCTGGCGTGGGAGGAGGCACGGCTGGCGCAGGAGAGAGCCCTCGGCAGAGAGGAGGGGGCAGGTGCTCCCGCGGCGGCAGGTGCCCGAGGGCGGGCGGCGTGCGCCGGCCTCCGCCGGAAGGCAGAGCCGCGCCAGCCCCGGTGCCCCGAGGCCAAGGCCGAGACCCTCTCCAGCATTGGCCACCGCACCCTCTTGTCTCCACCGACAACCCCACTGTGCCGGGTCTCGGCCGCTTGCTGTCTTTGCACCGGACTTGCCATCCTGCCTTGACCGAGCGGCTACCCTCTGTGGACTGAGGTCCAAAACAAGGACCAGAGGGGCCTGGGGGTATCCACGACCTCGCTCAGCCGGTGAGGGACCGGGCGGCCACCATGCCCCAGCTCCCCCTGTGCTTCTGCCTGGAGTCCTGCCCCGGCTTCCTCGGAAGGAGGAACCCCCAGCACCGTGAGTGTGGGCCCCACTTCCCAGGCCGGGCTCTTCACCCACGGCCCCCTCTGCCGCCCTCCCTGCATCGACTATGCCGACAACAAGGACGAAGATGTGGACGGGACGGCGTGGGAGGACCCCCGCACCCACGGCGGATGGCGGCTCCGAGGATGGGCTCATCCTCAGCTGTGCTCCCGGGAGCCCGGAGCCCGAGGGCACAAGGCCTCCCGCTGCACAAGAAATGATCTCCCGTGGGGGCCGCGGGTCCCCCGGGCTCCGAGCAGGAACCGGAGCTGCCCACATGCGTCCTGCCAAGGAAGGATCAGCCCGGGCTCGCCGGCCCCGTGGCCACAAGGCTCCTCCTGCCCGCCGGTCCTCCGTGTGGGCTGGCTCACCTTCCCCTCAGCAGGGATGGCCAGGCCCTGGCCTAGCTCGGTCCCCTCCCCCGAAGCACCCCACACACACCCTGGCCGCTGCCGGGTCCGGAACCCCGTTCCCATCGGGCCCCGTGCACGCCCGCACCCACGCAGGTACACACCCACGCACGCGCAGCCCACGACGAGTCCCTCGACCCGTCGTGGGAACAGATGCTCGCTGACGGTCTCGAGGTTCCTGAAGAACCCCGTCGCTCCTGCCCAGGAACTGCCTCCTGCCACGGCATCCCCGTGAGAACCCTCCTGGCACAGACCACGTGGCTGAAACGCACACGCTGAGCACACCCCGGGTCGGACAGGGCGTGGACCCACGGGAACACACACGCAGCTGTGAGTGGGAACCTGGGAGTCTCCTCGGGAGGATCTCCCGAGCCGGACCCATGCTGACTCCCTGACCGCCCCCCACCCCATTGCACACGCGGGTGCATGCCCAACACCGACGGGCCCCTGCATGCGGGCAGGGCTCAGGGCGGTGGCCTGCTGCCATCAGCACCACCGAAACAAGTCCGATGTGTGGGGGCCACTGTCTGGACGCGGCATGGGGTGAGGGGTGAGCACGGAGCGGCTGGGGGAGGGGTCCTCGGGGACTCGGGTGTGAGGAGGAAGTCGGGGCAGGGGTCCCCAGGAAGCGGTGACTTCACTTCCCTGACCACAGAGCCCAACAGAATTGGAACCCACGTCACCAGGCACCCACATTCCAGGGACGCCCCCCTGCGCAGCTCGTTGCTTTGGACATCGTCCAACCGACACCATGTTCGCATGCTGCCTCCCAAACTCGGGACGGTGGAGACGGAGGACAGCGCGCCCGGCTACCACTTCCCCGCGCTCTGGAGGTCCTTTCAGGGCTGCCCGACGCCTCTGGCCTTTTGGCCGAAAGGAGACTAAGGTGACACCGGGAGGCCAGAGCCGGCCGCCCAGCCCCACACGCTCGCATCGACGGGCGCAGCCACGGGTCCCCTCAACTGCTGGGCTTGTGTGTGTAAGTGTCTGTGTGTGTGTGTGTGTGTGTGTGTGTGTGTGTGTGTGTGTGTGTGTGTGTGTGTCTGAGAGCGGGCCTGTGCAGGTATGTGTCTGGAAGGAGGGCTCACGTGCGGTGGGGCCTTCCTGAGCAGGAGCAGGTGGATGAGGGCTAAGATGCCCGGTGGGCAGGTCGCGGTCAAGGTGAAGGCTGGCTGGGTGGGACAGGTGTGGGGGATGTGAGCTCCTGGCCAGGGTCGATCCCCAGAGCCCTGCAGGTGTGGGTCCCGGGACCGGGGGTAGGGCTGGGCAGGCACAGGTCTGGGGCCCATGTGGGAGCAGCAGGGGGACCGGGCAAGAGGAGAGTGGGGTCGGCCGGGCGGGGCTGGGATGGCTCCGGGCCAGCGACCGGTCCCTGTCTTGGCAGAAGGCCACGGAGGAAGAGACGAGGCAGGCGGCCACCACCTCCTCCCTGACCCAGGAGTCCGCAGGCCCAGGAAAGGCTTCCGAGCCTGCCAGGCCACCTGCGGAAGCCGAGCCCCAGGGTGAGAAGGCGGGGCGGGGCTGGGTGCCTGGGTGTGTGCGGGGACGGGTCGGTGCTGGGCCCACAGGGACAAGCCCCACAGGCTGGTGCGGGGCCAGGAGCAAGGACTGGGCTCAGAGCACCCAGCGGGGACACTGCCCTCGGGGAGCCATCCCGCTGAGGGTTCCTTCCCTGGCTGCGGCCTCTCCGCGACGCCCCGCCTGGGTCCTGGGGGCGCCAAGGCACATGCAGAGGCAGGCAAGCGCGGGACCTTCTCTCCTCTCACAGCTGCTCCTGGCAAGGAGCTCGGGCCCCTCCTGACATCAGCAGGAGCTGGGGATTGGGAGACGGTGCCTGCCGCCTCCTCAGCCGGGGACCCGCCGCCAGCAGGTGACCAGGAACCGGGCCCCGCGGAGCCTGACGCTGCCCAGGAAGAGCTGCGGCCTGCTCCTGCCCCAGGCCGTGCTCCTGCTCCTGCTCCTCTCACGATCCTGCGCCTTCCCCCGTCCCTGCCCGGGCCCCTCATCCTGCCACAGGCCCAGCTCCTGCCCTGCATCCTGCACCAGCCAGCACCACCGCACCTGAGCCAGCTGCAAACCCTGCCGCTGCCCCTGCCCCGTCCCCTGCCCCGGCCTTGGCCACGGCCCCTTCCCCGGCCTGCGCCCCTCTTACTGCCCCACACCCAGCCCCTGCCCCAGCCCCTGCAAGGACTGATTCTCCTTGCCTGGCCCCTGCCCCTTCGCCTGCCACGGAGACAGCTGCTGCCCCTTCCCCTGCCCGTGCCTCTGCCCTTCTTCTTGCCCCACACCCAGCTCGTGTATCTGATCCTGCCCCTTCGCCTGCCCCGACCCAGGCCACGGACACCTCCCCTGTCCCCGCCTGTACCCCTGATCCTGACCCAGTCCCGGCTCGGGCCCTGGATCCTGCGCCAGCCATCGCCGGGACACCTCTCCCAGCTCCAGCCCCTTCCACGGCCCCTTCCCTTGCCCCTGCCAGGATCCCTGCCCCTTGGCCTGCCCCTGCCTCTGCCCCTGCCAGGACCCCTACCCCTTCACCTGCCTGTGACCCTGCTCCTGCCCCAGACCCAGCTCCTGCCCCTTCTCCAAACCCCGCCAGGACCACTGGCCACTCCCCTGCCCCTGCCTCTGCCCTCCTTCCTGCCCCAGGCCCAGTTCCTACCCGGGATCCTGCCCCTGCCCCTGCCCCTGCCCCTGGCCCTGCCCCTGCCCATGCCCATGCCATTGCCTCTGCCCCGATTCCTGCCCCACACGCATGTCCTGCACCTCTTCCTGCCCCTGCCCCTTTCCCTGCCTGGAAGACTGCCCCTTCCCGTGTTCCTCCCTGGGTCCCTGTTCCTGCTCCAGACCCCACCCGTCCTCCTGCTCCTGCCCCTGCCCCTGCCGCTTGCCCACCCCCTTCCCCTGCCCCTCCAAGGACCACTGGCCCTTCCCTTGCCCCTCTCAGGGCCCCTCTGTCTTCGCCTCTCCCTGCCTGGGCCCCTGCTCCTGCCCGAGACCCAGGTCCTGCCCCTGCTCCTGCCCCTTCTCCTGCTCCTGCCTGGGTCCCTCTTGCTGCTCCACACCCAGGCCCTGCCGCTTCCCCGGCCTCGGCCAGGACCACTGCCCCTCCCTTTGCCCCTCACAGGGCCACTGTCTCTTCCCCTGCCTCTCCCTGTTCCCACCGGACACCTGTTCCAGCCCCACACCCAGCTCCTGCCCCTTGCTCCTGCCCTTTCCCCTGGCCCTGCCTGCACTCCTCTTCCTGGCCCTGACCCAGCTCCAGCCCTGCATGCTGCAGCGGCCGCTCCTGCTGACCCTTTCCGTCCCCTTGCTCCTGCTCCTGCCCCGGTCCCAGCTCTTGCACCAGGCCCAGCTCCTGTGCCGGCCCCTGTCCCAACACCTGCCCCTACACCTGCTCCTGCGGGGCTCCCAGAGCCCCATCCAGAGGCCCCCGCCCTGCGGGGAGAGCTCCCTGGACGGGTACCCTCCGTTCCATGCCCCGACCCCGATGGCCCGCCGCCACGGTTCATCCCCTCCGCCTGGGTTCTTTCTCTCTGCTTCGGTCTCACCATCATCCTAGCTTTGCATGCCCTCGACGCTCTCGCCTATCTCTTTTAAATAAAATGCATCGTTTTTCCGTGGAACCCGTGCTCAACCCTAAGTCCGTCCCCGGCGGCGCCCCCCCACCGCCCCCCCCCCCCCCCACCGCCCCCAACAGCCCAGAACATCGCTGTGGAACAACTCCTTCCCCGAAGGGGACCCTGCGCCCAAGCCCTCCCTGCCCATTGCTCCCCCAGTCCGGCCCCTCGCCACGCCTCAGCTGATTTCTCTCTCCCTTCCTTCCCCTGTTCTGGACGTTTCTGGGAGGGGGATCACTCTGGAGGTGCCCGGGTGTCTGCCCACCTCTTTTCAAAGGGGACTGGGTTTTGTCCTGGGCGTCTTGGACATGGAACTTGCCCCCTGCCATACCGAAAACCCCGAAGGGTTCTAGAGGAGACGGGATCACGGAGGCACCTTGAGTGCAGAGGGGTCCAAGGTCGGGGCCGTGACCCCTGTTCCCGCCGGGACACCACAGCCTGACCCCAGATGCGACCCGGCAGCTTCCTCCCGGGGCCTGCACACACACCAGGGCGAGGCACACAGCTGGAAGACACACCCCACACGGCATACCCATCGCTCACAACCCAAGGCCAGAGAAAGCTCTCCCCGGCCTCTGGTGCCCCCCAGGCTCCAAGGCACCGGGTCCCACAACGACACAGACCGAAAGCATGCCAGGTGGATGGGGAGGGGGGTGCGGGGGGCCGGCGGCGGACAGGCCACGCGGGGAGCCCGTGTCAGCGATGCGGGAGCTCCCCGGGAAGGCCTCTGGCCAAGGAAACCCTACGGAGGCAGCGCGCGTCCCCCTCAGACCGGCCGGTGTCTGGCCTGAGGACCAGCAGCCCTGGGGAGAACGTGCCGACACGGAGGTCCAGGGCACGTCCCCCGGAGAGAAGGGGGACGGGCACCCCTGTCTGGGACCACAGTGGGCAGCACCCATCCCAGCCCGCAGGGGCACCCATCACCTAGCAGTGCTCGTCCGGGGACTCAGCCCGCCACCTCTGGCACGGTGTTTCACGCCAGAAGGGAGAGAGCAGGGTGAGGCAGTCGGGGAGCGCTCATGCCCAGGGACGTGGACGCCGTCCTCGGTCCCAGTGCTCAGGTGACAACGTCCTGGAGCTAACCGTCCCAGTCTCCTCCGGGGCACCGGATCCGGGAAGCCCCTCCTGAGAGCCCTCCTGCCCCCCCTGCTCCTGGGAACAGTCACAATTGGTGGACGAGGAGGTGGACAGGGTCCAGGATGGCAGAAGGCCATCCAGGATGGCCCAGGAGGAGGAAGGGCAGGACGGCGAGGACAGATGCACCTGCCCTGAGCCACCATCCAGGGTCTGGCCGGGGATGCCCTCGCACCTCCCTCCACCCAAGGACTCCAGAGGCATGGGCCACACTCCTGGGCTTTCACGGCCTCCCTCCCTCATGCCTTCAGTCCCTCAGTCCGTCCTTCCCTCCCTCCTGCCCTCCCTCCCCCTCTAGGCCTTCCTCTTCTTTCCCTCCCTCCTTTCCTCCCTCTCCCCCAGCTTGACTCCCTCCATTCCTCCCTCACCCAGCAGAGGCTCTGGGGTCCCAGCAGGGAACTGAGCCCTGGGGCTTCATCCGGGAGCAGCCCCAACCACATGGTCCCTGTCCCCGGGGCACTCACGGTCACTGTGGGCGCTGACGGGGCCCGGTCCTCAGGTTGAGCAGCGGGATGGCCACTTGGAATCCGCTGCGGAACACGGGGGCCGGCTGCACAGAGGGCGGAAGAGAACGAGGCTTAGCACTGCCTCCAGAAACATCGAGTCCTCCACGTGACGCCCTGGGCGTCCTCGTGGCCCACCGGCCCCAATCCCCCGAAGCCCCAAAGACTGCGTCGGGCCGTGTTGACTGGGGCTTTGGGGCACCGCTCTTGGGCCCCAGGAACAGCATCGCAGCCAACATCCCCAGGGCCTCCGAGTTTTCCTAAGGACCTCGCAGGTCCTCTGAGCCTGACGTCGTCCTCCTTGGGAAGCAATGTCCTGTCGACCCCCGTGTCTGTCTCCTGCCTCTTCTGGGATCCCTCACGGCCACACCCACCACGTGGGGCTGCCATGACCAGGACACACCCTGTGCCCCGTGGCGGACGCCCGCCTCCAGCGCTGGGCCCCTCACAAGCCCGGTGCGCTGGGTCAGGCCTGGGCGCTCGCTCGGGGGTCCCCGGACATCTCCGGTGCAGTGCCCTGAGCCTGCCGGCGCTGGGTCGCCTCAGACCAGCCCGGGAGGCCAGCCGGGGGGCCCCTAGGCCAGGCAGGGAGGCGCCAGGCCAGGAGGTCCGGACGAGCCGCTCCCGGGCCCAGTGTGGGGAGCCCGGGCCGAGGCTGCTCCCCCAACGGAGGAGGACCTGGGCCCAGGGAGCTGAGTGGGGACAGGGCACAAGGAGCCCAAGCTGGGCAGAGTGCTCCGGGGGGGGGGTGCCTTGACCTCGGGCCCACTGGGAGACCACATCCCCCCCACAGGGCTCGGTCCCCTGGCGGGGGAAGGTGGTCGTCGGGATGTCTAGGCTCCCGGGCTGCACGGCCGGCAGCCGCTGGCTGGCGTGGGAGGAGGCACGGCTGGCGCAGGAGAGAGCCCTCGGCAGAGAGGAGGGGGCAGGTGCTCCCGCGGCGGCAGGTGCCCGAGGGCGGGCGGCGTGCGCCGGCCTCCGCCGGAAGGCAGAGCCGCGCCAGCCCCGGTGCCCCGAGGCCAAGGCCGAGACCCTCTCCAGCATTGGCCACCGCACCCTCTTGTCTCCACCGACAACCCCACTGTGCCGGGTCTCGGCCGCTTGCTGTCTTTGCACCGGACTTGCCATCCTGCCTTGACCGAGCGGCTACCCTCTGTGGACTGAGGTCCAAAACAAGGACCAGAGGGGCCTGGGGGTATCCACGACCTCGCTCAGCCGGTGAGGGACCGGGCGGCCACCATGCCCCAGCTCCCCCTGTGCTTCTGCCTGGAGTCCTGCCCCGGCTTCCTCGGAAGGAGGAACCCCCAGCACCGTGAGTGTGGGCCCCACTTCCCAGGCCGGGCTCTTCACCCACGGCCCCCTCTGCCGCCCTCCCTGCATCGACTATGCCGACAACAAGGACGAAGATGTGGACGGGACGGCGTGGGAGGACCCCCGCACCCACGGCGGATGGCGGCTCCGAGGATGGGCTCATCCTCAGCTGTGCTCCCGGGAGCCCGGAGCCCGAGGGCACAAGGCCTCCCGCTGCACAAGAAACGATCTCCCGTGGGGGCCGCGGGTCCCCCGGGCTCCGAGCAGGAACCGGAGCTGCCCACATGCGTCCTGCCAAGGAAGGATCAGCCCGGGCTCGCCGGCCCCGTGGCCACAAGGCTCCTCCTGCCCGCCGGTCCTCCGTGTGGGCTGGCTCACCTTCCCCTCAGCAGGGATGGCCAGGCCCTGGCCTAGCTCGGTCCCCTCCCCCGAAGCACCCCACACACACCCTGGCCGCTGCCGGGTCCGGAACCCCGTTCCCATCGGGCCCCGTGCACGCCCGCACCCACGCAGGTACACACCCACGCACGCGCAGCCCACGACGAGTCCCTCGACCCGTCGTGGGAACAGATGCTCGCTGACGGTCTCGAGGTTCCTGAAGAACCCCGTCGCTCCTGCCCAGGAACTGCCTCCTGCCACGGCATCCCCGTGAGAACCCTCCTGGCACAGACCACGTGGCTGAAACGCACACGCTGAGCACACCCCGGGTCGGACAGGGCGTGGACCCACGGGAACACACACGCAGCTGTGAGTGGGAACCTGGGAGTCTCCTCGGGAGGATCTCCCGAGCCGGACCCATGCTGACTCCCTGACCGCCCCCCACCCCATTGCACACGCGGGTGCATGCCCAACACCGACGGGCCCCTGCATGCGGGCAGGGCTCAGGGCGGTGGCCTGCTGCCATCAGCACCACCGAAACAAGTCCGATGTGTGGGGGCCACTGTCTGGACGCGGCATGGGGTGAGGGGTGAGCACGGAGCGGCTGGGGGAGGGGTCCTCGGGGACTCGGGTGTGAGGAGGAAGTCGGGGCAGGGGTCCCCAGGAAGCGGTGACTTCACTTCCCTGACCACAGAGCCCAACAGAATTGGAACCCACGTCACCAGGCACCCACATTCCAGGGACGCCCCCCTGCGCAGCTCGTTGCTTTGGACATCGTCCAACCGACACCATGTTCGCATGCTGCCTCCCAAACTCGGGACGGTGGAGACGGAGGACAGCGCGCCCGGCTACCACTTCCCCGCGCTCTGGAGGTCCTTTCAGGGCTGCCCGACGCCTCTGGCCTTTTGGCCGAAAGGAGACTAAGGTGACACCGGGAGGCCAGAGCCGGCCGCCCAGCCCCACACGCTCGCATCGACGGGCGCAGCCACGGGTCCCCTCAACTGCTGGGCTTGTGTGTGTAAGTGTCTGTGTGTGTGTGTGTGTGTGTGTGTGTGTGTGTGTGTGTGTGTGTGTGTGTGTGTGTGTGTGTGTGTGTCTGTCTGAGAGCGTGCCTGTGCAGGTATGTGTCTGGAAGGAGGGCTCACGTGCGGTGGGGCCTTCCTGAGCAGGAGCAGGTGGATGAGGGCTAAGATGCCCGGTGGGCAGGTCGCGGTCAAGGTGAAGGCTGGCTGGGTGGGACAGGTGTGGGGGATGTGAGCTCCTGGCCAGGGTCGATCCCCAGAGCCCTGCAGGTGTGGGTCCCGGGACCGGGGGTAGGGCTGGGCAGGCACAGGTCTGGGGCCCATGTGGGAGCAGCAGGGGGACCGGGCAAGAGGAGAGTGGGGTCGGCCGGGCGGGGCTGGGATGGCTCCGGGCCAGCGACCGGTCCCTGTCTTGGCAGAAGGCCACGGAGGAAGAGACGAGGCAGGCGGCCACCACCTCCTCCCTGACCCAGGAGTCCGCAGGCCCAGGAAAGGCTTCCGAGCCTGCCAGGCCACCTGCGGAAGCCGAGCCCCAGGGTGAGAAGGCGGGGCGGGGCTGGGTGCCTGGGTGTGTGCGGGGACGGGTCGGTGCTGGGCCCACAGGGACAAGCCCCACAGGCTGGTGCGGGGCCAGGAGCAAGGACTGGGCTCAGAGCACCCAGCGGGGACACTGCCCTCGGGGAGCCATCCCGCTGAGGGTTCCTTCCCTGGCTGCGGCCTCTCCGCGACGCCCCGCCTGGGTCCTGGGGGCGCCAAGGCACATGCAGAGGCAGGCAAGCGCGGGACCTTCTCTCCTCTCACAGCTGCTCCTGGCAAGGAGCTCGGGCCCCTCCTGACATCAGCAGGAGCTGGGGATTGGGAGACGGTGCCTGCCGCCTCCTCAGCCGGGGACCCGCCGCCAGCAGGTGACCAGGAACCGGGCCCCGCGGAGCCTGACGCTGCCCAGGAAGAGCTGCGGCCTGCTCCTGCCCCAGGCCGTGCTCCTGCTCCTGCTCCTCTCACGATCCTGCGCCTTCCCCCGTCCCTGCCCGGGCCCCTCATCCTGCCACAGGCCCAGCTCCTGCCCTGCATCCTGCACCAGCCAGCACCACCGCACCTGAGCCAGCTGCAAACCCTGCCGCTGCCCCTGCCCCGTCCCCTGCCCCGGCCTTGGCCACGGCCCCTTCCCCGGCCTGCGCCCCTCTTACTGCCCCACACCCAGCCCCTGCCCCAGCCCCTGCAAGGACTGATTCTCCTTGCCTGGCCCCTGCCCCTTCGCCTGCCACGGAGACAGCTGCTGCCCCTTCCCCTGCCTGTGCCTCTGCCCTTCTTCTTGCCCCACACCCAGCTCGTGTATCTGATCCTGCCCCTTCGCCTGCCCCGACCCAGGCCACGGACACCTCCCCTGTCCCCGCCTGTACCCCTGATCCTGACCCAGTCCCGGCTCGGGCCCTGGATCCTGCGCCAGCCATCGCCGGGACACCTCTCCCAGCTCCAGCCCCTTCCACGGCCCCTTCCCTTGCCCCTGCCAGGATCCCTGCCCCTTGGCCTGCCCCTGCCTCTGCCCCTGCCAGGACCCCTACCCCTTCACCTGCCTGTGACCCTGCTCCTGCCCCAGACCCAGCTCCTGCCCCTTCTCCAAACCCCGCCAGGACCACTGGCCACTCCCCTGCCCCTGCCTCTGCCCTCCTTCCTGCCCCAGGCCCAGTTCCTACCCGGGATCCTGCCCCTGCCCCTGCCCCTGCCCCTGGCCCTGCCCCTGCCCATGCCCATGCCATTGCCTCTGCCCCGATTCCTGCCCCACACGCATGTCCTGCACCTCTTCCTGCCCCTGCCCCTTTCCCTGCCTGGAAGACTGCCCCTTCCCGTGTTCCTCCCTGGGTCCCTGTTCCTGCTCCAGACCCCACCCGTCCTCCTGCTCCTGCCCCTGCCCCTGCCGCTTGCCCACCCCCTTCCCCTGCCCCTCCAAGGACCACTGGCCCTTCCCTTGCCCCTCTCAGGGCCCCTCTGTCTTCGCCTCTCCCTGCCTGGGCCCCTGCTCCTGCCCGAGACCCAGGTCCTGCCCCTGCTCCTGCCCCTTCTCCTGCTCCTGCCTGGGTCCCTCTTGCTGCTCCACACCCAGGCCCTGCCGCTTCCCCGGCCTCGGCCAGGACCACTGCCCCTCCCTTTGCCCCTCACAGGGCCACTGTCTCTTCCCCTGCCTCTCCCTGTTCCCACCGGACACCTGTTCCAGCCCCACACCCAGCTCCTGCCCCTTGCTCCTGCCCTTTCCCCTGGCCCTGCCTGCACTCCTCTTCCTGGCCCTGACCCAGCTCCAGCCCTGCATGCTGCAGCGGCCGCTCCTGCTGACCCTTTCCGTCCCCTTGCTCCTGCTCCTGCCCCGGTCCCAGCTCTTGCACCAGGCCCAGCTCCTGTGCCGGCCCCTGTCCCAACACCTGCCCCTACACCTGCTCCTGCGGGGCTCCCAGAGCCCCATCCAGAGGCCCCCGCCCTGCGGGGAGAGCTCCCTGGACGGGTACCCTCCGTTCCATGCCCCGACCCCGATGGCCCGCCGCCACGGTTCATCCCCTCCGCCTGGGTTCTTTCTCTCTGCTTCGGTCTCACCATCATCCTAGCTTTGCATGCCCTCGACGCTCTCGCCTATCTCTTTTAAATAAAATGCATCGTTTTTCCGTGGAACCCGTGCTCAACCCTAAGTCCGTCCCCGGCGGCGCCCCCCCACCGCCCCCCCCCCCCACCGCCCCCAACAGCCCAGAACATCGCTGTGGAACAACTCCTTCCCCGAAGGGGACCCTGCGCCCAAGCCCTCCCTGCCCATTGCTCCCCCAGTCCGGCCCCTCGCCACGCCTCAGCTGATTTCTCTCTCCCTTCCTTCCCCTGTTCTGGACGTTTCTGGGAGGGGGATCACTCTGGAGGTGCCCGGGTGTCTGCCCACCTCTTTTCAAAGGGGACTGGGTTTTGTCCTGGGCGTCTTGGACATGGAACTTGCCCCCTGCCATACCGAAAACCCCGAAGGGTTCTAGAGGAGACGGGATCACGGAGGCACCTTGAGTGCAGAGGGGTCCAAGGTCGGGGCCGTGACCCCTGTTCCCGCCGGGACACCACAGCCTGACCCCAGATGCGACCCGGCAGCTTCCTCCCGGGGCCTGCACACACACCAGGGCGAGGCACACAGCTGGAAGACACACCCCACACGGCATACCCATCGCTCACAACCCAAGGCCAGAGAAAGCTCTCCCCGGCCTCTGGTGCCCCCCAGGCTCCAAGGCACCGGGTCCCACAACGACACAGACCGAAAGCATGCCAGGTGGATGGGGAGGGGGGTGCGGGGGGCCGGCGGCGGACAGGCCACGCGGGGAGCCCGTGTCAGCGATGCGGGAGCTCCCCGGGAAGGCCTCTGGCCAAGGAAACCCTACGGAGGCAGCGCGCGTCCCCCTCAGACCGGCCGGTGTCTGGCCTGAGGACCAGCAGCCCTGGGGAGAACGTGCCGACACGGAGGTCCAGGGCACGTCCCCCGGAGAGAAGGGGGACGGGCACCCCTGTCTGGGACCACAGTGGGCAGCACCCATCCCAGCCCGCAGGGGCACCCATCACCTAGCAGTGCTCGTCCGGGGACTCAGCCCGCCACCTCTGGCACGGTGTTTCACGCCAGAAGGGAGAGAGCAGGGTGAGGCAGTCGGGGAGCGCTCATGCCCAGGGACGTGGACGCCGTCCTCGGTCCCAGTGCTCAGGTGACAACGTCCTGGAGCTAACCGTCCCAGTCTCCTCCGGGGCACCGGATCCGGGAAGCCCCTCCTGAGAGCCCTCCTGCCCCCCCTGCTCCTGGGAACAGTCACAATTGGTGGACGAGGAGGTGGACAGGGTCCAGGATGGCAGAAGGCCATCCAGGATGGCCCAGGAGGAGGAAGGGCAGGACGGCGAGGACAGATGCACCTGCCCTGAGCCACCATCCAGGGTCTGGCCGGGGATGCCCTCGCACCTCCCTCCACCCAAGGACTCCAGAGGCATGGGCCACACTCCTGGGCTTTCACGGCCTCCCTCCCTCATGCCTTCAGTCCCTCAGTCCGTCCTTCCCTCCCTCCTGCCCTCCCTCCCCCTCTAGGCCTTCCTCTTCTTTCCCTCCCTCCTTTCCTCCCTCTCCCCCAGCTTGACTCCCTCCATTCCTCCCTCACCCAGCAGAGGCTCTGGGGTCCCAGCAGGGAACTGAGCCCTGGGGCTTCATCCGGGAGCAGCCCCAACCACATGGTCCCTGTCCCCGGGGAACTCACGGTCACTGTGGGCGCTGACGGGGCCCGGTCCTCAGGTTGAGCAGCGGGATGGCCACTTGGAATCCGCTGCGGAACACGGGGGCCGGCTGCACAGAGGGCGGAAGAGAACGAGGCTTAGCACTGCCTCCAGAAACATCGAGTCCTCCACGTGACGCCCTGGGCGTCCTCGTGGCCCACCGGCCCCAATCCCCCGAAGCCCCAAAGACTGCGTCGGGCCGTGTTGACTGGGGCTTTGGGGCACCGCTCTTGGGCCCCAGGAACAGCATCGCAGCCAACATCCCCAGGGCCTCCGAGTTTTCCTAAGGACCTCGCAGGTCCTCTGAGCCTGACGTCGTCCTCCTTGGGAAGCAATGTCCTGTCGACCCCCGTGTCTGTCTCCTGCCTCTTCTGGGATCCCTCACGGCCACACCCACCACGTGGGGCTGCCATGACCAGGACACACCCTGTGCCCCGTGGCGGACGCCCGCCTCCAGCGCTGGGCCCCTCACAAGCCCGGTGCGCTGGGTCAGGCCTGGGCGCTCGCTCGGGGGTCCCCGGACATCTCCGGTGCAGTGCCCTGAGCCTGCCGGCGCTGGGTCGCCTCAGACCAGCCCGGGAGGCCAGCCGGGGGGCCCCTAGGCCAGGCAGGGAGGCGCCAGGCCAGGAGGTCCGGACGAGCCGCTCCCGGGCCCAGTGTGGGGAGCCCGGGCCGAGGCTGCTCCCCCAACGGAGGAGGACCTGGGCCCAGGGAGCTGAGTGGGGACAGGGCACAAGGAGCCCAAGCTGGGCAGAGTGCTCCGGGGGGGGGGTGCCTTGACCTCGGGCCCACTGGGAGACCACATCCCCCCCACAGGGCTCGGTCCCCTGGCGGGGGAAGGTGGTCGTCGGGATGTCTAGGCTCCCGGGCTGCACGGCCGGCAGCCGCTGGCTGGCGTGGGAGGAGGCACGGCTGGCGCAGGAGAGAGCCCTCGGCAGAGAGGAGGGGGCAGGTGCTCCCGCGGCGGCAGGTGCCCGAGGGCGGGCGGCGTGCGCCGGCCTCCGCCGGAAGGCAGAGCCGCGCCAGCCCCGGTGCCCCGAGGCCAAGGCCGAGACCCTCTCCAGCATTGGCCACCGCACCCTCTTGTCTCCACCGACAACCCCACTGTGCCGGGTCTCGGCCGCTTGCTGTCTTTGCACCGGACTTGCCATCCTGCCTTGACCGAGCGGCTACCCTCTGTGGACTGAGGTCCAAAACAAGGACCAGAGGGGCCTGGGGGTATCCACGACCTCGCTCAGCCGGTGAGGGACCGGGCGGCCACCATGCCCCAGCTCCCCCTGTGCTTCTGCCTGGAGTCCTGCCCCGGCTTCCTCGGAAGGAGGAACCCCCAGCACCGTGAGTGTGGGCCCCACTTCCCAGGCCGGGCTCTTCACCCACGGCCCCCTCTGCCGCCCTCCCTGCATCGACTATGCCGACAACAAGGACGAAGATGTGGACGGGACGGCGTGGGAGGACCCCCGCACCCACGGCGGATGGCGGCTCCGAGGATGGGCTCATCCTCAGCTGTGCTCCCGGGAGCCCGGAGCCCGAGGGCACAAGGCCTCCCGCTGCACAAGAAATGATCTCCCGTGGGGGCCGCGGGTCCCCCGGGCTCCGAGCAGGAACCGGAGCTGCCCACATGCGTCCTGCCAAGGAAGGATCAGCCCGGGCTCGCCGGCCCCGTGGCCACAAGGCTCCTCCTGCCCGCCGGTCCTCCGTGTGGGCTGGCTCACCTTCCCCTCAGCAGGGATGGCCAGGCCCTGGCCTAGCTCGGTCCCCTCCCCCGAAGCACCCCACACACACCCTGGCCGCTGCCGGGTCCGGAACCCCGTTCCCATCGGGCCCCGTGCACGCCCGCACCCACGCAGGTACACACCCACGCACGCGCAGCCCACGACGAGTCCCTCGACCCGTCGTGGGAACAGATGCTCGCTGACGGTCTCGAGGTTCCTGAAGAACCCCGTCGCTCCTGCCCAGGAACTGCCTCCTGCCACGGCATCCCCGTGAGAACCCTCCTGGCACAGACCACGTGGCTGAAACGCACACGCTGAGCACACCCCGGGTCGGACAGGGCGTGGACCCACGGGAACACACACGCAGCTGTGAGTGGGAACCTGGGAGTCTCCTCGGGAGGATCTCCCGAGCCGGACCCATGCTGACTCCCTGACCGCCCCCCACCCCATTGCACACGCGGGTGCATGCCCAACACCGACGGGCCCCTGCATGCGGGCAGGGCTCAGGGCGGTGGCCTGCTGCCATCAGCACCACCGAAACAAGTCCGATGTGTGGGGGCCACTGTCTGGACGCGGCATGGGGTGAGGGGTGAGCACGGAGCGGCTGGGGGAGGGGTCCTCGGGGACTCGGGTGTGAGGAGGAAGTCGGGGCAGGGGTCCCCAGGAAGCGGTGACTTCACTTCCCTGACCACAGAGCCCAACAGAATTGGAACCCACGTCACCAGGCACCCACATTCCAGGGACGCCCCCCTGCGCAGCTCGTTGCTTTGGACATCGTCCAACCGACACCATGTTCGCATGCTGCCTCCCAAACTCGGGACGGTGGAGACGGAGGACAGCGCGCCCGGCTACCACTTCCCCGCGCTCTGGAGGTCCTTTCAGGGCTGCCCGACGCCTCTGGCCTTTTGGCCGAAAGGAGACTAAGGTGACACCGGGAGGCCAGAGCCGGCCGCCCAGCCCCACACGCTCGCATCGACGGGCGCAGCCACGGGTCCCCTCAACTGCTGGGCTTGTGTGTGTAAGTGTCTGTGTGTGTGTGTGTGTGTGTGTGTGTGTGTGTGTGTGTGTGTGTGTGTGTCTGAGAGCGGGCCTGTGCAGGTATGTGTCTGGAAGGAGGGCTCACGTGCGGTGGGGCCTTCCTGAGCAGGAGCAGGTGGATGAGGGCTAAGATGCCCGGTGGGCAGGTCGCGGTCAAGGTGAAGGCTGGCTGGGTGGGACAGGTGTGGGGGATGTGAGCTCCTGGCCAGGGTCGATCCCCAGAGCCCTGCAGGTGTGGGTCCCGGGACCGGGGGTAGGGCTGGGCAGGCACAGGTCTGGGGCCCATGTGGGAGCAGCAGGGGGACCGGGCAAGAGGAGAGTGGGGTCGGCCGGGCGGGGCTGGGATGGCTCCGGGCCAGCGACCGGTCCCTGTCTTGGCAGAAGGCCACGGAGGAAGAGACGAGGCAGGCGGCCACCACCTCCTCCCTGACCCAGGAGTCCGCAGGCCCAGGAAAGGCTTCCGAGCCTGCCAGGCCACCTGCGGAAGCCGAGCCCCAGGGTGAGAAGGCGGGGCGGGGCTGGGTGCCTGGGTGTGTGCGGGGACGGGTCGGTGCTGGGCCCACAGGGACAAGCCCCACAGGCTGGTGCGGGGCCAGGAGCAAGGACTGGGCTCAGAGCACCCAGCGGGGACACTGCCCTCGGGGAGCCATCCCGCTGAGGGTTCCTTCCCTGGCTGCGGCCTCTCCGCGACGCCCCGCCTGGGTCCTGGGGGCGCCAAGGCACATGCAGAGGCAGGCAAGCGCGGGACCTTCTCTCCTCTCACAGCTGCTCCTGGCAAGGAGCTCGGGCCCCTCCTGACATCAGCAGGAGCTGGGGATTGGGAGACGGTGCCTGCCGCCTCCTCAGCCGGGGACCCGCCGCCAGCAGGTGACCAGGAACCGGGCCCCGCGGAGCCTGACGCTGCCCAGGAAGAGCTGCGGCCTGCTCCTGCCCCAGGCCGTGCTCCTGCTCCTGCTCCTCTCACGATCCTGCGCCTTCCCCCGTCCCTGCCCGGGCCCCTCATCCTGCCACAGGCCCAGCTCCTGCCCTGCATCCTGCACCAGCCAGCACCACCGCACCTGAGCCAGCTGCAAACCCTGCCGCTGCCCCTGCCCCGTCCCCTGCCCCGGCCTTGGCCACGGCCCCTTCCCCGGCCTGCGCCCCTCTTACTGCCCCACACCCAGCCCCTGCCCCAGCCCCTGCAAGGACTGATTCTCCTTGCCTGGCCCCTGCCCCTTCGCCTGCCACGGAGACAGCTGCTGCCCCTTCCCCTGCCCGTGCCTCTGCCCTTCTTCTTGCCCCACACCCAGCTCGTGTATCTGATCCTGCCCCTTCGCCTGCCCCGACCCAGGCCACGGACACCTCCCCTGTCCCCGCCTGTACCCCTGATCCTGACCCAGTCCCGGCTCGGGCCCTGGATCCTGCGCCAGCCATCGCCGGGACACCTCTCCCAGCTCCAGCCCCTTCCACGGCCCCTTCCCTTGCCCCTGCCAGGATCCCTGCCCCTTGGCCTGCCCCTGCCTCTGCCCCTGCCAGGACCCCTACCCCTTCACCTGCCTGTGACCCTGCTCCTGCCCCAGACCCAGCTCCTGCCCCTTCTCCAAACCCCGCCAGGACCACTGGCCACTCCCCTGCCCCTGCCTCTGCCCTCCTTCCTGCCCCAGGCCCAGTTCCTACCCGGGATCCTGCCCCTGCCCCTGCCCCTGCCCCTGGCCCTGCCCCTGCCCATGCCCATGCCATTGCCTCTGCCCCGATTCCTGCCCCACACGCATGTCCTGCACCTCTTCCTGCCCCTGCCCCTTTCCCTGCCTGGAAGACTGCCCCTTCCCGTGTTCCTCCCTGGGTCCCTGTTCCTGCTCCAGAACCCACCCGTCCTCCTGCTCCTGCCCCTGCCCCTGCCGCTTGCCCACCCCCTTCCCCTGCCCCTCCAAGGACCACTGGCCCTTCCCTTGCCCCTCTCAGGGCCCCTCTGTCTTCGCCTCTCCCTGCCTGGGCCCCTGCTCCTGCCCGAGACCCAGGTCCTGCCCCTGCTCCTGCCCCTTCTCCTGCTCCTGCCTGGGTCCCTCTTGCTGCTCCACACCCAGGCCCTGCCGCTTCCCCGGCCTCGGCCAGGACCACTGCCCCTCCCTTTGCCCCTCACAGGGCCACTGTCTCTTCCCCTGCCTCTCCCTGTTCCCACCGGACACCTGTTCCAGCCCCACACCCAGCTCCTGCCCCTTGCTCCTGCCCTTTCCCCTGGCCCTGCCTGCACTCCTCTTCCTGGCCCTGACCCAGCTCCAGCCCTGCATGCTGCAGCGGCCGCTCCTGCTGACCCTTTCCGTCCCCTTGCTCCTGCTCCTGCCCCGGTCCCAGCTCTTGCACCAGGCCCAGCTCCTGTGCCGGCCCCTGTCCCAACACCTGCCCCTACACCTGCTCCTGCGGGGCTCCCAGAGCCCCATCCAGAGGCCCCCGCCCTGCGGGGAGAGCTCCCTGGACGGGTACCCTCCGTTCCATGCCCCGACCCCGATGGCCCGCCGCCACGGTTCATCCCCTCCGCCTGGGTTCTTTCTCTCTGCTTCGGTCTCACCATCATCCTAGCTTTGCATGCCCTCGACGCTCTCGCCTATCTCTTTTAAATAAAATGCATCGTTTTTTCCGTGGAACCCGTGCTCAACCCTAAGTCCGTCCCCGGCGGCGCCCCCCCCACCGCCCCCCCCCCCCCACCGCCCCCAACAGCCCAGAACATCGCTGTGGAACAACTCCTTCCCCGAAGGGGACCCTGCGCCCAAGCCCTCCCTGCCCATTGCTCCCCCAGTCCGGCCCCTCGCCACGCCTCAGCTGATTTCTCTCTCCCTTCCTTCCCCTGTTCTGGACGTTTCTGGGAGGGGGATCACTCTGGAGGTGCCCGGGTGTCTGCCCACCTCTTTTCAAAGGGGACTGGGTTTTGTCCTGGGCGTCTTGGACATGGAACTTGCCCCCTGCCATACCGAAAACCCCGAAGGGTTCTAGAGGAGACGGGATCACGGAGGCACCTTGAGTGCAGAGGGGTCCAAGGTCGGGGCCGTGACCCCTGTTCCCGCCGGGACACCACAGCCTGACCCCAGATGCGACCCGGCAGCTTCCTCCCGGGGCCTGCACACACACCAGGGCGAGGCACACAGCTGGAAGACACACCCCACACGGCATACCCATCGCTCACAACCCAAGGCCAGAGAAAGCTCTCCCCGGCCTCTGGTGCCCCCCAGGCTCCAAGGCACCGGGTCCCACAACGACACAGACCGAAAGCATGCCAGGTGGATGGGGAGGGGGGTGCGGGGGGCCGGCGGCGGACAGGCCACGCGGGGAGCCCGTGTCAGCGATGCGGGAGCTCCCCGGGAAGGCCTCTGGCCAAGGAAACCCTACGGAGGCAGCGCGCGTCCCCCTCAGACCGGCCGGTGTCTGGCCTGAGGACCAGCAGCCCTGGGGAGAACGTGCCGACACGGAGGTCCAGGGCACGTCCCCCGGAGAGAAGGGGGACGGGCACCCCTGTCTGGGACCACAGTGGGCAGCACCCATCCCAGCCCGCAGGGGCACCCATCACCTAGCAGTGCTCGTCCGGGGACTCAGCCCGCCACCTCTGGCACGGTGTTTCACGCCAGAAGGGAGAGAGCAGGGTGAGGCAGTCGGGGAGCGCTCATGCCCAGGGACGTGGACGCCGTCCTCGGTCCCAGTGCTCAGGTGACAACGTCCTGGAGCTAACCGTCCCAGTCTCCTCCGGGGCACCGGATCCGGGAAGCCCCTCCTGAGAGCCCTCCTGCCCCCCCTGCTCCTGGGAACAGTCACAATTGGTGGACGAGGAGGTGGACAGGGTCCAGGATGGCAGAAGGCCATCCAGGATGGCCCAGGAGGAGGAAGGGCAGGACGGCGAGGACAGATGCACCTGCCCTGAGCCACCATCCAGGGTCTGGCCGGGGATGCCCTCGCACCTCCCTCCACCCAAGGACTCCAGAGGCATGGGCCACACTCCTGGGCTTTCACGGCCTCCCTCCCTCATGCCTTCAGTCCCTCAGTCCGTCCTTCCCTCCCTCCTGCCCTCCCTCCCCCTCTAGGCCTTCCTCTTCTTTCCCTCCCTCCTTTCCTCCCTCTCCCCCAGCTTGACTCCCTCCATTCCTCCCTCACCCAGCAGAGGCTCTGGGGTCCCAGCAGGGAACTGAGCCCTGGGGCTTCATCCGGGAGCAGCCCCAACCACATGGTCCCTGTCCCCGGGGCACTCACGGTCACTGTGGGCGCTGACGGGGCCCGGTCCTCAGGTTGAGCAGCGGGATGGCCACTTGGAATCCGCTGCGGAACACGGGGGCCGGCTGCACAGAGGGCGGAAGAGAACGAGGCTTAGCACTGCCTCCAGAAACATCGAGTCCTCCACGTGACGCCCTGGGCGTCCTCGTGGCCCACCGGCCCCAATCCCCCGAAGCCCCAAAGACTGCGTCGGGCCGTGTTGACTGGGGCTTTGGGGCACCGCTCTTGGGCCCCAGGAACAGCATCGCAGCCAACATCCCCAGGGCCTCCGAGTTTTCCTAAGGACCTCGCAGGTCCTCTGAGCCTGACGTCGTCCTCCTTGGGAAGCAATGTCCTGTCGACCCCCGTGTCTGTCTCCTGCCTCTTCTGGGATCCCTCACGGCCACACCCACCACGTGGGGCTGCCATGACCAGGACACACCCTGTGCCCCGTGGCGGACGCCCGCCTCCAGCGCTGGGCCCCTCACAAGCCCGGTGCGCTGGGTCAGGCCTGGGCGCTCGCTCGGGGGTCCCCGGACATCTCCGGTGCAGTGCCCTGAGCCTGCCGGCGCTGGGTCGCCTCAGACCAGCCCGGGAGGCCAGCCGGGGGGCCCCTAGGCCAGGCAGGGAGGCGCCAGGCCAGGAGGTCCGGACGAGCCGCTCCCGGGCCCAGTGTGGGGAGCCCGGGCCGAGGCTGCTCCCCCAACGGAGGAGGACCTGGGCCCAGGGAGCTGAGTGGGGACAGGGCACAAGGAGCCCAAGCTGGGCAGAGTGCTCCGGGGGGGGGGTGCCTTGACCTCGGGCCCACTGGGAGACCACATCCCCCCCACAGGGCTCGGTCCCCTGGCGGGGGAAGGTGGTCGTCGGGATGTCTAGGCTCCCGGGCTGCACGGCCGGCAGCCGCTGGCTGGCGTGGGAGGAGGCACGGCTGGCGCAGGAGAGAGCCCTCGGCAGAGAGGAGGGGGCAGGTGCTCCCGCGGCGGCAGGTGCCCGAGGGCGGGCGGCGTGCGCCGGCCTCCGCCGGAAGGCAGAGCCGCGCCAGCCCCGGTGCCCCGAGGCCAAGGCCGAGACCCTCTCCAGCATTGGCCACCGCACCCTCTTGTCTCCACCGACAACCCCACTGTGCCGGGTCTCGGCCGCTTGCTGTCTTTGCACCGGACTTGCCATCCTGCCTTGACCGAGCGGCTACCCTCTGTGGACTGAGGTCCAAAACAAGGACCAGAGGGGCCTGGGGGTATCCACGACCTCGCTCAGCCGGTGAGGGACCGGGCGGCCACCATGCCCCAGCTCCCCCTGTGCTTCTGCCTGGAGTCCTGCCCCGGCTTCCTCGGAAGGAGGAACCCCCAGCACCGTGAGTGTGGGCCCCACTTCCCAGGCCGGGCTCTTCACCCACGGCCCCCTCTGCCGCCCTCCCTGCATCGACTATGCCGACAACAAGGACGAAGATGTGGACGGGACGGCGTGGGAGGACCCCCGCACCCACGGCGGATGGCGGCTCCGAGGATGGGCTCATCCTCAGCTGTGCTCCCGGGAGCCCGGAGCCCGAGGGCACAAGGCCTCCCGCTGCACAAGAAATGATCTCCCGTGGGGGCCGCGGGTCCCCCGGGCTCCGAGCAGGAACCGGAGCTGCCCACATGCGTCCTGCCAAGGAAGGATCAGCCCGGGCTCGCCGGCCCCGTGGCCACAAGGCTCCTCCTGCCCGCCGGTCCTCCGTGTGGGCTGGCTCACCTTCCCCTCAGCAGGGATGGCCAGGCCCTGGCCTAGCTCGGTCCCCTCCCCCGAAGCACCCCACACACACCCTGGCCGCTGCCGGGTCCGGAACCCCGTTCCCATCGGGCCCCGTGCACGCCCGCACCCACGCAGGTACACACCCACGCACGCGCAGCCCACGACGAGTCCCTCGACCCGTCGTGGGAACAGATGCTCGCTGACGGTCTCGAGGTTCCTGAAGAACCCCGTCGCTCCTGCCCAGGAACTGCCTCCTGCCACGGCATCCCCGTGAGAACCCTCCTGGCACAGACCACGTGGCTGAAACGCACACGCTGAGCACACCCCGGGTCGGACAGGGCGTGGACCCACGGGAACACACACGCAGCTGTGAGTGGGAACCTGGGAGTCTCCTCGGGAGGATCTCCCGAGCCGGACCCATGCTGACTCCCTGACCGCCCCCCCACCCCATTGCACACGCGGGTGCATGCCCAACACCGACGGGCCCCTGCATGCGGGCAGGGCTCAGGGCGGTGGCCTGCTGCCATCAGCACCACCGAAACAAGTCCGATGTGTGGGGGCCACTGTCTGGACGCGGCATGGGGTGAGGGGTGAGCACGGAGCGGCTGGGGGAGGGGTCCTCGGGGACTCAGGTGTGAGGAGGAAGTCGGGGCAGGGGTCCCCAGGAAGCGGTGACTTCACTTCCCTGACCACAGAGCCCAACAGAATTGGAACCCACGTCACCAGGCACCCACATTCCAGGGACGCCCCCCTGCGCAGCTCGTTGCTTTGGACATCGTCCAACCGACACCATGTTCGCATGCTGCCTCCCAAACTCGGGACGGTGGAGACGGAGGACAGCGCGCCCGGCTACCACTTCCCCGCGCTCTGGAGGTCCTTTCAGGGCTGCCCGACGCCTCTGGCCTTTTGGCCGAAAGGAGACTAAGGTGACACCGGGAGGCCAGAGCCGGCCGCCCAGCCCCACACGCTCGCATCGACGGGCGCAGCCACGGGTCCCCTCAACTGCTGGGCTTGTGTGTGTAAGTGTCTGTGTGTGTGTGTGTGTGTGTGTGTGTGTGTGTGTGTGTGTGTGTGTGTGTGTGTCTGAGAGCGTGCCTGTGCAGGTATGTGTCTGGAAGGAGGGCTCACGTGCGGTGGGGCCTTCCTGAGCAGGAGCAGGTGGATGAGGGCTAAGATGCCCGGTGGGCAGGTCGCGGTCAAGGTGAAGGCTGGCTGGGTGGGACAGGTGTGGGGGATGTGAGCTCCTGGTCAGGGTCGATCCCCAGAGCCCTGCAGGTGTGGGTCCCGGGACCGGGGGTAGGGCTGGGCAGGCACAGGTCTGGGGCCCATGTGGGAGCAGCAGGGGGACCGGGCAAGAGGAGAGTGGGGTCGGCCGGGCGGGGCTGGGATGGCTCCGGGCCAGCGACCGGTCCCTGTCTTGGCAGAAGGCCACGGAGGAAGAGACGAGGCAGGCGGCCACCACCTCCTCCCTGACCCAGGAGTCCGCAGGCCCAGGAAAGGCTTCCGAGCCTGCCAGGCCACCTGCGGAAGCCGAGCCCCAGGGTGAGAAGGCGGGGCGGGGCTGGGTGCCTGGGTGTGTGCGGGGACGGGTCGGTGCTGGGCCCACAGGGACAAGCCCCACAGGCTGGTGCGGGGCCAGGAGCAAGGACTGGGCTCAGAGCACCCAGCGGGGACACTGCCCTCGGGGAGCCATCCCGCTGAGGGTTCCTTCCCTGGCTGCGGCCTCTCCGCGACGCCCCGCCTGGGTCCTGGGGGCGCCAAGGCACATGCAGAGGCAGGCAAGCGCGGGACCTTCTCTCCTCTCACAGCTGCTCCTGGCAAGGAGCTCGGGCCCCTCCTGACATCAGCAGGAGCTGGGGATTGGGAGACGGTGCCTGCCGCCTCCTCAGCCGGGGACCCGCCGCCAGCAGGTGACCAGGAACCGGGCCCCGCGGAGCCTGACGCTGCCCAGGAAGAGCTGCGGCCTGCTCCTGCCCCAGGCCGTGCTCCTGCTCCTGCTCCTCTCACGATCCTGCGCCTTCCCCCGTCCCTGCCCGGGCCCCTCATCCTGCCACAGGCCCAGCTCCTGCCCTGCATCCTGCACCAGCCAGCACCACCGCACCTGAGCCAGCTGCAAACCCTGCCGCTGCCCCTGCCCCGTCCCCTGCCCCGGCCTTGGCCACGGCCCCTTCCCCGGCCTGCGCCCCTCTTACTGCCCCACACCCAGCCCCTGCCCCAGCCCCTGCAAGGACTGATTCTCCTTGCCTGGCCCCTGCCCCTTCGCCTGCCACGGAGACAGCTGCTGCCCCTTCCCCTGCCCGTGCCTCTGCCCTTCTTCTTGCCCCACACCCAGCTCGTGTATCTGATCCTGCCCCTTCGCCTGCCCCGACCCAGGCCACGGACACCTCCCCTGTCCCCGCCTGTACCCCTGATCCTGACCCAGTCCCGGCTCGGGCCCTGGATCCTGCGCCAGCCATCGCCGGGACACCTCTCCCAGCTCCAGCCCCTTCCACGGCCCCTTCCCTTGCCCCTGCCAGGATCCCTGCCCCTTGGCCTGCCCCTGCCTCTGCCCCTGCCAGGACCCCTACCCCTTCACCTGCCTGTGACCCTGCTCCTGCCCCAGACCCAGCTCCTGCCCCTTCTCCAAACCCCGCCAGGACCACTGGCCACTCCCCTGCCCCTGCCTCTGCCCTCCTTCCTGCCCCAGGCCCAGTTCCTACCCGGGATCCTGCCCCTGCCCCTGCCCCTGCCCCTGGCCCTGCCCCTGCCCATGCCCATGCCATTGCCTCTGCCCCGATTCCTGCCCCACACGCATGTCCTGCACCTCTTCCTGCCCCTGCCCCTTTCCCTGCCTGGAAGACTGCCCCTTCCCGTGTTCCTCCCTGGGTCCCTGTTCCTGCTCCAGACCCCACCCGTCCTCCTGCTCCTGCCCCTGCCCCTGCCGCTTGCCCACCCCCTTCCCCTGCCCCTCCAAGGACCACTGGCCCTTCCCTTGCCCCTCTCAGGGCCCCTCTGTCTTCGCCTCTCCCTGCCTGGGCCCCTGCTCCTGCCCGAGACCCAGGTCCTGCCCCTGCTCCTGCCCCTTCTCCTGCTCCTGCCTGGGTCCCTCTTGCTGCTCCACACCCAGGCCCTGCCGCTTCCCCGGCCTCGGCCAGGACCGCTGCCCCTCCCTTTGCCCCTCACAGGGCCACTGTCTCTTCCCCTGCCTCTCCCTGTTCCCACCGGACACCTGTTCCAGCCCCACACCCAGCTCCTGCCCCTTGCTCCTGCCCTTTCCCCTGGCCCTGCCTGCACTCCTCTTCCTGGCCCTGACCCAGCTCCAGCCCTGCATGCTGCAGCGGCCGCTCCTGCTGACCCTTTCCGTCCCCTTGCTCCTGCTCCTGCCCCGGTCCCAGCTCTTGCACCAGGCCCAGCTCCTGTGCCGGCCCCTGTCCCAACACCTGCCCCTACACCTGCTCCTGCGGGGCTCCCAGAGCCCCATCCAGAGGCCCCCGCCCTGCGGGGAGAGCTCCCTGGACGGGTACCCTCCGTTCCATGCCCCGACCCCGATGGCCCGCCGCCACGGTTCATCCCCTCCGCCTGGGTTCTTTCTCTCTGCTTCGGTCTCACCATCATCCTAGCTTTGCATGCCCTCGACGCTCTCGCCTATCTCTTTTAAATAAAATGCATCGTTTTTCCGTGGAACCCGTGCTCAACCCTAAGTCCGTCCCCGGCGGCGCCCCCCCACCGCCCCCCCCCCCCCACCGCCCCCAACAGCCCAGAACATCGCTGTGGAACAACTCCTTCCCCGAAGGGGACCCTGCGCCCAAGCCCTCCCTGCCCATTGCTCCCCCAGTCCGGCCCCTCGCCACGCCTCAGCTGATTTCTCTCTCCCTTCCTTCCCCTGTTCTGGACGTTTCTGGGAGGGGGATCACTCTGGAGGTGCCCGGGTGTCTGCCCACCTCTTTTCAAAGGGGACTGGGTTTTGTCCTGGGCGTCTTGGACATGGAACTTGCCCCCTGCCATACCGAAAACCCCGAAGGGTTCTAGAGGAGACGGGATCACGGAGGCACCTTGAGTGCAGAGGGGTCCAAGGTCGGGGCCGTGACCCCTGTTCCCGCCGGGACACCACAGCCTGACCCCAGATGCGACCCGGCAGCTTCCTCCCGGGGCCTGCACACACACCAGGGCGAGGCACACAGCTGGAAGACACACCCCACACGGCATACCCATCGCTCACAACCCAAGGCCAGAGAAAGCTCTCCCCGGCCTCTGGTGCCCCCCAGGCTCCAAGGCACCGGGTCCCACAACAACACAGACCGAAAGCATGCCAGGTGGATGGGGAGGGGGGTGCGGGGGGCCGGCGGCGGACAGGCCACGCGGGGAGCCCGTGTCAGCGATGCGGGAGCTCCCCGGGAAGGCCTCTGGCCAAGGAAACCCTACGGAGGCAGCGCGCGTCCCCCTCAGACCGGCCGGTGTCTGGCCTGAGGACCAGCAGCCCTGGGGAGAACGTGCCGACACGGAGGTCCAGGGCACGTCCCCCGGAGAGAAGGGGGACGGGCACCCCTGTCTGGGACCACAGTGGGCAGCACCCATCCCAGCCCGCAGGGGCACCCATCACCTAGCAGTGCTCGTCCGGGGACTCAGCCCGCCACCTCTGGCACGGTGTTTCACGCCAGAAGGGAGAGAGCAGGGTGAGGCAGTCGGGGAGCGCTCATGCCCAGGGACGTGGACGCCGTCCTCGGTCCCAGTGCTCAGGTGACAACGTCCTGGAGCTCACCGTCCCAGTCTCCTCCGGGGCACCGGATCCGGGAAGCCCCTCCTGAGAGCCCTCCTGCCCCCCATGCTCCTGGGAACAGTCACAATTGGTGGACGAGGAGGTGGACAGGGTCCAGGATGGCAGAAGGCCATCCAGGATGGCCCAGGAGGAGGAAGGGCAGGACGGCGAGGACAGATGCACCTGCCCTGAGCCACCATCCAGGGTCTGGCCGGGGATGCCCTCGCACCTCCCTCCACCCAAGGACTCCAGAGGCATGGGCCACACTCCTGGGCTTTCACGGCCTCCCTCCCTCATGCCTTCAGTCCCTCAGTCCGTCCTTCCCTCCCTCCTGCCCTCCCTCCCCCTCTAGGCCTTCCTCTTCTTTCCCTCCCTCCTTTCCTCCCTCTCCCCCAGCTTGACTCCCTCCATTCCTCCCTCACCCAGCAGAGGCTCTGGGGTCCCAGCAGGGAACTGAGCCCTGGGGCTTCATCCGGGAGCAGCCCCAACCACATGGTCCCTGTCCCCGGGGAACTCACGGTCACTGTGGGCGCTGACGGGGCCCGGTCCTCAGGTTGAGCAGCGGGATGGCCACTTGGAATCCGCTGCGGAACACGGGGGCCGGCTGCACAGAGGGCGGAAGAGAACGAGGCTTAGCACTGCCTCCAGAAACATCGAGTCCTCCACGTGACGCCCTGGGCGTCCTCGTGGCCCACCGGCCCCAATCCCCCGAAGCCCCAAAGACTGCGTCGGGCCGTGTTGACTGGGGCTTTGGGGCACCGCTCTTGGGCCCCAGGAACAGCATCGCAGCCAACATCCCCAGGGCCTCCGAGTTTTCCTAAGGACCTCGCAGGTCCTCTGAGCCTGACGTCGTCCTCCTTGGGAAGCAATGTCCTGTCGACCCCCGTGTCTGTCTCCTGCCTCTTCTGGGATCCCTCACGGCCACACCCACCACGTGGGGCTGCCATGACCAGGACACACCCTGTGCCCCGTGGCGGACGCCCGCCTCCAGCGCTGGGCCCCTCACAAGCCCGGTGCGCTGGGTCAGGCCTGGGCGCTCGCTCGGGGGTCCCCGGACATCTCCGGTGCAGTGCCCTGAGCCTGCCGGCGCTGGGTCGCCTCAGACCAGCCCGGGAGGCCAGCCGGGGGGCCCCTAGGCCAGGCAGGGAGGCGCCAGGCCAGGAGGTCCGGACGAGCCGCTCCCGGGCCCAGTGTGGGGAGCCCGGGCCGAGGCTGCTCCCCCAACGGAGGAGGACCTGGGCCCAGGGAGCTGAGTGGGGACAGGGCACAAGGAGCCCAAGCTGGGCAGAGTGCTCCGGGGGGGGGGTGCCTTGACCTCGGGCCCACTGGGAGACCACATCCCCCCCACAGGGCTCGGTCCCCTGGCGGGGGAAGGTGGTCGTCGGGATGTCTAGGCTCCCGGGCTGCACGGCCGGCAGCCGCTGGCTGGCGTGGGAGGAGGCACGGCTGGCGCAGGAGAGAGCCCTCGGCAGAGAGGAGGGGGCAGGTGCTCCCGCGGCGGCAGGTGCCCGAGGGCGGGCGGCGTGTGCCGGCCTCCGCCGGAAGGCAGAGCCGCGCCAGCCCCGGTGCCCCGAGGCCAAGGCCGAGACCCTCTCCAGCATTGGCCACCGCACCCTCTTGTCTCCACCGACAACCCCACTGTGCCGGGTCTCGGCCGCTTGCTGTCTTTGCACCGGACTTGCCATCCTGCCTTGACCGAGCGGCTACCCTCTGTGGACTGAGGTCCAAAACAAGGACCAGAGGGGCCTGGGGGTATCCACGACCTCGCTCAGCCGGTGAGGGACCGGGCGGCCACCATGCCCCAGCTCCCCCTGTGCTTCTGCCTGGAGTCCTGCCCCGGCTTCCTCGGAAGGAGGAACCCCCAGCACCGTGAGTGTGGGCCCCACTTCCCAGGCCGGGCTCTTCACCCACGGCCCCCTCTGCCGCCCTCCCTGCATCGACTATGCCGACAACAAGGACGAAGATGTGGACGGGACGGCGTGGGAGGACCCCCGCACCCACGGCGGATGGCGGCTCCGAGGATGGGCTCATCCTCAGCTGTGCTCCCGGGAGCCCGGAGCCCGAGGGCACAAGGCCTCCCGCTGCACAAGAAATGATCTCCCGTGGGGGCCGCGGGTCCCCCGGGCTCCGAGCAGGAACCGGAGCTGCCCACATGCGTCCTGCCAAGGAAGGATCAGCCCGGGCTCGCCGGCCCCGTGGCCACAAGGCTCCTCCTGCCCGCCGGTCCTCCGTGTGGGCTGGCTCACCTTCCCCTCAGCAGGGATGGCCAGGCCCTGGCCTAGCTCGGTCCCCTCCCCCGAAGCACCCCACACACACCCTGGCCGCTGCCGGGTCCGGAACCCCGTTCCCATCGGGCCCCGTGCACGCCCGCACCCACGCAGGTACACACCCACGCACGCGCAGCCCACGACGAGTCCCTCGACCCGTCGTGGGAACAGATGCTCGCTGACGGTCTCGAGGTTCCTGAAGAACCCCGTCGCTCCTGCCCAGGAACTGCCTCCTGCCACGGCATCCCCGTGAGAACCCTCCTGGCACAGACCACGTGGCTGAAACGCACACGCTGAGCACACCCCGGGTCGGACAGGGCGTGGACCCACGGGAACACACACGCAGCTGTGAGTGGGAACCTGGGAGTCTCCTCGGGAGGATCTCCCGAGCCGGACCCATGCTGACTCCCTGACCGCCCCCCACCCCATTGCACACGCGGGTGCATGCCCAACACCGACGGGCCCCTGCATGCGGGCAGGGCTCAGGGCGGTGGCCTGCTGCCATCAGCACCACCGAAACAAGTCCGATGTGTGGGGGCCACTGTCTGGACGCGGCATGGGGTGAGGGGTGAGCACGGAGCGGCTGGGGGAGGGGTCCTCGGGGACTCGGGTGTGAGGAGGAAGTCGGGGCAGGGGTCCCCAGGAAGCGGTGACTTCACTTCCCTGACCACAGAGCCCAACAGAATTGGAACCCACGTCACCAGGCACCCACATTCCAGGGACGCCCCCCTGCGCAGCTCGTTGCTTTGGACATCGTCCAACCGACACCATGTTCGCATGCTGCCTCCCAAACTCGGGACGGTGGAGACGGAGGACAGCGCGCCCGGCTACCACTTCCCCGCGCTCTGGAGGTCCTTTCAGGGCTGCCCGACGCCTCTGGCCTTTTGGCCGAAAGGAGACTAAGGTGACACCGGGAGGCCAGAGCCGGCCGCCCAGCCCCACACGCTCGCATCGACGGGCGCAGCCACGGGTCCCCTCAACTGCTGGGCTTGTGTGTGTAAGTGTCTGTGTGTGTGTGTGTGTGTGTGTGTGTGTGTGTGTGTGTGTGTGTGTGTCTGAGAGCGTGCCTGTGCAGGTATGTGTCTGGAAGGAGGGCTCACGTGCGGTGGGGCCTTCCTGAGCAGGAGCAGGTGGATGAGGGCTAAGATGCCCGGTGGGCAGGTCGCGGTCAAGGTGAAGGCTGGCTGGGTGGGACAGGTGTGGGGGATGTGAGCTCCTGGCCAGGGTCGATCCCCAGAGCCCTGCAGGTGTGGGTCCCGGGACCGGGGGTAGGGCTGGGCAGGCACAGGTCTGGGGCCCATGTGGGAGCAGCAGGGGGACCGGGCAAGAGGAGAGTGGGGTCGGCCGGGCGGGGCTGGGATGGCTCCGGGCCAGCGACCGGTCCCTGTCTTGGCAGAAGGCCACGGAGGAAGAGACGAGGCAGGCGGCCACCACCTCCTCCCTGACCCAGGAGTCCGCAGGCCCAGGAAAGGCTTCTGAGCCTGCCAGGCCACCTGCGGAAGCCGAGCCCCAGGGTGAGAAGGCGGGACGGGGCTGGGTGCCTGGGTGTGTGCGGGGACGGGTCGGTGCTGGGCCCACAGGGACAAGCCCCACAGGCTGGTGCGGGGCCAGGAGCAAGGACTGGGCTCAGAGCACCCAGCGGGGACACTGCCCTCGGGGAGCCATCCCGCTGAGGGTTCCTTCCCTGGCTGCGGCCTCTCCGCGACGCCCCGCCTGGGTCCTGGGGGCGCCAAGGCACATGCAGAGGCAGGCAAGCGCGGGACCTTCTCTCCTCTCACAGCTGCTCCTGGCAAGGAGCTCGGGCCCCTCCTGACATCAGCAGGAGCTGGGGATTGGGAGACGGTGCCTGCCGCCTCCTCAGCCGGGGACCCGCCGCCAGCAGGTGACCAGGAACCGGGCCCCGCGGAGCCTGACGCTGCCCAGGAAGAGCTGCGGCCTGCTCCTGCCCCAGGCCGTGCTCCTGCTCCTGCTCCTCTCAGGATCCTGCGCCTTCCCCCGTCCCTGCCCGGGCCCCTCATCCTGCCACAGGCCCAGGTCCTGCCCTGCATCCTGCACCAGCCAGCACCACCGCACCTGACCCAGCTGCAAACCCTGCCGCTGCCCCTGCCCCGTCCCCTGCCCCGGCCTTGGCCACGGCCCCTTCCCTGGCCTGCGCCCCTCTTACTGCCCCACACCCAGCCCCTGCCCCAGCCCCTGCAAGGACTGATTCTCCTTGCCTGGCCCCTGCCCCTTCGCCTGCCACGGAGACAGCTGCTGCCCCTTCCCCTGCCCGTGCCTCTGCCCTTCTTCTTGCCCCACACCCAGCTCGTGTATCTGATCCTGCCCCTTCGCCTGCCCCGACCCAGGCCACGGACACCTCCCCTGTCCCCGCCTGTACCCCTGATCCTGACCCAGTCCCGGCTCGGGCCCTGGATCCTGCGCCAGCCATCGCAGGGACACCTCTCCCAGCTCCAGCCCCTTCCACGGCCCCTTCCCTTGCCCCTGCCAGGATCCCTGCCCCTTGGCCTGCCCCTGCCTCTGCCCCTGCCAGGACCCCTACCCCTTCACCTGCCTGTGACCCTGCTCCTGCCCCAGACCCAGCTCCTGCCCCTTCTCCAAACCCCGCCAGGACCACTGGCCACTCCCCTGCCCCTGCCTCTGCCCTCCTTCCTGCCCCAGGCCCAGTTCCTACCCGGGATCCTGCCCCTGCCCCTGCCCCTGGCCCTGCCCCTGCCCATGCCCATGCCATTGCCTCTGCCCCGATTCCTGCCCCACACGCATGTCCTGCACCTCTTCCTGCCCCTGCCCCTTTCCCTGCCTGGAAGACTGCCCCTTCCCGTGTTCCTCCCTGGGTCCCTGTTCCTGCTCCAGACCCCACCCGTCCTCCTGCTCCTGCCCCTGCCCCTGCCGCTTGCCCACCCCCTTCCCCTGCCCCTCCAAGGACCACTGGCCCTTCCCTTGCCCCTCTCAGGGCCCCTCTGTCTTCGCCTCTCCCTGCCTGGGCCCCTGCTCCTGCCCGAGACCCAGGTCCTGCCCCTGCTCCTGCCCCTTCTCCTGCTCCTGCCTGGGTCCCTCTTGCTGCTCCACACCCAGGCCCTGCCGCTTCCCCGGCCTCGGCCAGGACCGCTGCCCCTCCCTTTGCCCCTCACAGGGCCACTGTCTCTTCCCCTGCCTCTCCCTGTTCCCACCGGACACCTGTTCCAGCCCCACACCCAGCTCCTGCCCCTTGCTCCTGCCCTTTCCCCTGGCCCTGCCTGCACTCCTCTTCCTGGCCCTGACCCAGCTCCAGCCCTGCATGCTGCAGCGGCCGCTCCTGCTGACCCTTTCCGTCCCCTTGCTCCTGCTCCTGCCCCGGTCCCAGCTCTTGCACCAGGCCCAGCTCCTGTGCCGGCCCCTGTCCCAACACCTGCCCCTACACCTGCTCCTGCGGGGCTCCCAGAGCCCCATCCAGAGGCCCCCGCCCTGCGGGGAGAGCTCCCTGGACGGGTACCCTCCGTTCCATGCCCCGACCCCGATGGCCCGCCGCCACGGTTCATCCCCTCCGCCTGGGTTCTTTCTCTCTGCTTCGGTCTCACCATCATCCTAGCTTTGCATGCCCTCGACGCTCTCGCCTATCTCTTTTAAATAAAATGCATCGTTTTTCCGTGGAACCCGTGCTCAACCCTAAGTCCGTCCCCGGCGGCGCCCCCCCACCGCCCCCCCCCCCCACCGCCCCCAACAGCCCAGAACATCGCTGTGGAACAACTCCTTCCCCGAAGGGGACCCTGCGCCCAAGCCCTCCCTGCCCATTGCTCCCCCAGTCCGGCCCCTCGCCACGCCTCAGCTGATTTCTCTCTCCCTTCCTTCCCCTGTTCTGGACGTTTCTGGGAGGGGGATCACTCTGGAGGTGCCCGGGTGTCTGCCCACCTCTTTTCAAAGGGGACTGGGTTTTGTCCTGGGCGTCTTGGACATGGAACTTGCCCCCTGCCATACCGAAAACCCCGAAGGGTTCTAGAGGAGACGGGATCACGGAGGCACCTTGAGTGCAGAGGGGTCCAAGGTCGGGGCCGTGACCCCTGTTCCCGCCGGGACACCACAGCCTGACCCCAGATGCGACCCGGCAGCTTCCTCCCGGGGCCTGCACACACACCAGGGCGAGGCACACAGCTGGAAGACACACCCCACACGGCATACCCATCGCTCACAACCCAAGGCCAGAGAAAGCTCTCCCCGGCCTCTGGTGCCCCCCAGGCTCCAAGGCACCGGGTCCCACAACGACACAGACCGAAAGCATGCCAGGTGGATGGGGAGGGGGGTGCGGGGGGCCGGCGGCGGACAGGCCACGCGGGGAGCCCGTGTCAGCGATGCGGGAGCTCCCCGGGAAGGCCTCTGGCCAAGGAAACCCTACGGAGGCAGCGCGCGTCCCCCTCAGACCGGCCGGTGTCTGGCCTGAGGACCAGCAGCCCTGGGGAGAACGTGCCGACACGGAGGTCCAGGGCACGTCCCCCGGAGAGAAGGGGGACGGGCACCCCTGTCTGGGACCACAGTGGGCAGCACCCATCCCAGCCCGCAGGGGCACCCATCACCTAGCAGTGCTCGTCCGGGGACTCAGCCCGCCACCTCTGGCACGGTGTTTCACGCCAGAAGGGAGAGAGCAGGGTGAGGCAGTCGGGGAGCGCTCATGCCCAGGGACGTGGACGCCGTCCTCGGTCCCAGTGCTCAGGTGACAACGTCCTGGAGCTAACCGTCCCAGTCTCCTCCGGGGCACCGGATCCGGGAAGCCCCTCCTGAGAGCCCTCCTGCCCCCCCTGCTCCTGGGAACAGTCACAATTGGTGGACGAGGAGGTGGACAGGGTCCAGGATGGCAGAAGGCCATCCAGGATGGCCCAGGAGGAGGAAGGGCAGGACGGCGAGGACAGATGCACCTGCCCTGAGCCACCATCCAGGGTCTGGCCGGGGATGCCCTCGCACCTCCCTCCACCCAAGGACTCCAGAGGCATGGGCCACACTCCTGGGCTTTCACGGCCTCCCTCCCTCATGCCTTCAGTCCCTCAGTCCGTCCTTCCCTCCCTCCTGCCCTCCCTCCCCCTCTAGGCCTTCCTCTTCTTTCCCTCCCTCCTTTCCTCCCTCTCCCCCAGCTTGACTCCCTCCATTCCTCCCTCACCCAGCAGAGGCTCTGGGGTCCCAGCAGGGAACTGAGCCCTGGGGCTTCATCCGGGAGCAGCCCCAACCACATGGTCCCTGTCCCCGGGGCACTCACGGTCACTGTGGGCGCTGACGGGGCCCGGTCCTCAGGTTGAGCAGCGGGATGGCCACTTGGAATCCGCTGCGGAACACGGGGGCCGGCTGCACAGAGGGCGGAAGAGAACGAGGCTTAGCACTGCCTCCAGAAACATCGAGTCCTCCACGTGACGCCCTGGGCGTCCTCGTGGCCCACCGGCCCCAATCCCCCGAAGCCCCAAAGACTGCGTCGGGCCGTGTTGACTGGGGCTTTGGGGCACCGCTCTTGGGCCCCAGGAACAGCATCGCAGCCAACATCCCCAGGGCCTCCGAGTTTTCCTAAGGACCTCGCAGGTCCTCTGAGCCTGACGTCGTCCTCCTTGGGAAGCAATGTCCTGTCGACCCCCGTGTCTGTCTCCTGCCTCTTCTGGGATCCCTCACGGCCACACCCACCACGTGGGGCTGCCATGACCAGGACACACCCTGTGCCCCGTGGCGGACGCCCGCCTCCAACGCTGGGCCCCTCACAAGCCCGGTGCGCTGGGCCAGGCCTGGGCGCTCGCTCGGGGGTCCCCGGACATCTCCGGTGCAGTGCCCTGAGCCTGCCGGCGCTGGGTCGCCTCAGACCAGCCCGGGAGGCCAGCCGGGGGGCCCCTAGGCCAGGCAGGGAGGCGCCAGGCCAGGAGGTCCGGACGAGCCGCTCCCGGGCCCAGTGTGGGGAGCCCGGGCCGAGGCTGCTCCCCCAACGGAGGAGGACCTGGGCCCAGGGAGCTGAGTGGGGACAGGGCACAATGAGCCCAAGCTGGGCAGAGAGCTCCGGGGGGGGGGGGTGCCTTGACCTCGGGCCCACTGGGAGACCACATCCCCCCCACAGGGCTCGGTCCCCTGGCGGGGGAAGGTGGTCGTCGGGATGTCTAGGCTCCCGGGCTGCACGGCTGGCAGCCGCTGGCTGGCGTGGGAGGAGGCACGGCTGGCGCAGGAGAGAGCCCTCGGCAGAGAGGAGGGGGCAGGTGCTCCCGCGGCGGCAGGTGCCCGAGGGCGGGCGGCGTGCGCCGGCCTCCGCCGGAAGGCAGAGCCGCGCCAGCCCCGGTGCCCCGAGGCCAAGGCCGAGACCCTCTCCAGCATTGGCCACCGCACCCTCTTGTCTCCACCGACAACCCCACTGTGCCGGGTCTCGGCCGCTTGCTGTCTTTGCACCGGACTTGCCATCCTGCCTTGACCGAGCGGCTACCCTCTGTGGACTGAGGTCCAAAACAAGGACCAGAGGGGCCTGGGGGTATCCACGACCTCGCTCAGCCGGTGAGGGACCGGGCGGCCACCATGCCCCAGCTCCCCCTGTGCTTCTGCCTGGAGTCCTGCCCCGGCTTCCTCGGAAGGAGGAACCCCCAGCACCGTGAGTGTGGGCCCCACTTCCCAGGCCGGGCTCTTCACCCACGGCCCCCTCTGCCGCCCTCCCTGCATCGACTATGCCGACAACAAGGACGAAGATGTGGACGGGACGGCGTGGGAGGACCCCCGCACCCACGGCGGATGGCGGCTCCGAGGATGGGCTCATCCTCAGCTGTGCTCCCGGGAGCCCGGAGCCCGAGGGCACAAGGCCTCCCGCTGCACAAGAAACGATCTCCCGTGGGGGCCGCGGGTCCCCCGGGCTCCGAGCAGGAACCGGAGCTGCCCACATGCGTCCTGCCAAGGAAGGATCAGCCCGGGCTCGCCGGCCCCGTGGCCACAAGGCTCCTCCTGCCCGCCGGGCCTCCGTGTGGGCTGGCTCACCTTCCCCTCAGCAGGGATGGCCAGGCCCTGGCCTAGCTCGGTCCCCTCCCCCGAAGCACCCCACACACACCCTGGCCGCTGCCGGGTCCGGAACCCCCGTTCCCATCGGGCCCCGTGCACGCCCGCACCCACGCAGGGACACACCCACGCACGCGCAGCCCACGACGAGTCCCTCGACCCGTCGTGGGAACAGATGCTCGCTGACGGTCTCGAGGTTCCTGAAGAACCCCGTCGCTCCTGCCCAGGAACTGCCTCCTGCCACGGCATCCCCGTGAGAACCCTCCTGGCACAGACCACGTGGCTGAAACGCACACGCTGAGCACACCCCGGGTCGGACAGGGCGTGGACCCACGGGAACACACACGCAGCTGTGAGTGGGAACCTGGGAGTCTCCTCGGGAGGATCTCCCGAGCCGGACCCACGCTGACTCCCTGACCGCCCCCCACCCCATTGCACACGCGGGTGCATGCCCAACACCGACGGGCCCCTGCATGCGGGCAGGGCTCAGCGCGGTGGCCTGCTGCCATCAGCACCACCGAAACAAGTCCGATGTGTGGGGGCCACTGTCTGGACGCGGCATGGGGTGAGGGGTGAGCACGGAGCGGCTGGGGGAGGGGCCCTCGGGGACTCGGGTGTGAGGAGGAAGTCGGGGCAGGGGTCCCCAGGAAGCGGTGACCTCACTTCCCTGACCACAGAGCCCAACAGAATTGGAACCCACGTCACCAGGCACCCACATTCCAGGGACGCCCCCCTGCGCAGCTCGTTGCTTTGGACATCGTCCAACCGACACCATGTTCGCATGCTGCCTCCCAAACTCGGGACGGTGGAGACGGAGGACAGCGCGCCCGGCTACCACTTCCCCGCGCTCTGGAGGTCCTTTCAGGGCTGCCCGACGCCTCTGGCCTTTCGGCCGAAAGGAGACTAAGGTGACACCGGGAGGCCAGAGCCGGCCGCCCAGCCCCACACGCTCGCATCGACGGGCGCAGCCACGGGTCCCCTCAACTGCTGGGCTTGTGTGTGTAAGTGTCTTTGTGTGTGTGTGTGTGTGTGTGTGTGTGTGTGTGTGTGTGTGTGTCTGAGAGCGTGCCTGTGCAGGTATGTGTCTGGAAGGAGGGCTCACGTGCGGTGGGGCCTTCCTGAGCAGGAGCAGGTGGATGAGGGCTAAGATGCCCGGTGGGCAGGTCGCGGTCAAGGTGAAGGCTGGCTGGGTGGGACAGGTGTGGGGGATGTGAGCTCCTGGCCAGGGTCGAACCCCAGAGCCCTGCAGGTGTGGGTCCCGGGACCGGGGGTAGGGCTGGGCAGGCACAGGTCTGGGGCCCATGTGGGAGCAGCAGGGGGACCGGGCAAGAGGAGAGTGGGGTCGGCCGGGCGGGGCTGGGATGGCTCCGGGCCAGCGACCGGTCCCTGTCTTTGCAGAAGGCCACGGAGGAAGAGACGAGGCAGGCGGCCACCACCTCCTCCCTGACCCAGGAGTCCGCAGGCCCAGGAAAGGCTTCCGAGCCTGCCAGGCCACCTGCGGAAGCCGAGCCCCAGGGTGAGAAGGCGGGGCGGGGCTGGGTGCCTGGGTGTGTGCGGGGACGGGACGGTGCTGGGCCCACAGGGACAAGCCCCACAGGCTGGTGCGGGGCCAGGAGCAAGGACTGGGCTCAGAGCACCCAGCGGGGACACTGCCCTCGGGGAGCCATCCCGCTGAGGGTTCCTTCCCTGGCTGCGGCCTCTCCGCGACACCCCGCCTGGGTCCTGGGGGCGCCAAGGCACATGCAGAGGCAGGCAAGCGCGGGACCTTCTCTCCTCTCACAGCTGCTCCTGGAAAGGAGCTCGGGCCCCTCCTGACATCAGCAGGAGCTGGGGATTGGGAGAAGGTGCCTGCCGCCTCCTCAGCCGGGGACCCGCTGCCAGCAGGTGACCAGGAACCGGGCCCCGCGGAGCCTGACGCTGCCCAGGAAGAGCTGCGGCCTGCTCCTGCCCCAGGCCGTGCTCCTGCTCCTGCTCCTCTCAGGATCCTGCGCCTTCCCCCGTCCCTGCCCGGGCCCCTCATCCTGCCACAGGCCCAGGTCCTGCCCTGCATCCTGCACCAGCCAGCACCACCGCACCTGACCCAGCTGCAAACCCTGCCGCTGCCCCTGCCCCGTCCCCTGCCCCGGCCTTGGCCACGGCCCCTTCCCCGGCCTGCGCCCCTCTTACTGCCCCACACCCAGCCCCTGCCCCAGCCCCTGCAAGGACTGATTCTCCTTGCCTGGCCCCTGCCCCTTCGCCTGCCACGGAGACAGCTGCTGCCCCTTCCCCTGCCCGTGCCTCTGCCCTTCTTCTTGCCCCACACCCAGCTCGTGTATCTGATCCTGCCCCTTCGCCTGCCCCGACCCAGGCCACGGACACCTCCCCTGTCCCCGCCTGTACCCCTGATCCTGACCCAGTCCCGGCTCGGGCCCTGGATCCTGCGCCAGCCATCGCCGGGACACCTCTCCCAGCTCCAGCCCCTTCCACGGCCCCTTCCCTTGCCCCTGCCAGGATCCCTGCCCCTTGGCCTGCCCCTGCCTCTGCCCCTGCCAGGACCCCTACCCCTTCACCTGCCTGTGACCCTGCTCCTGCCCCAGACCCAGCTCCTGCCCCTTCTCCAAACCCCGCCAGGACCACTGGCCACTCCCCTGCCCCTGCCTCTGCCCTCCTTCCTGCCCCAGGCCCAGTTCCTACCCGGGATCCTGCCCCTGCCCCTGCCCCTGCCCCTGGCCCTGCCCCTGCCCATGCCCATACCATTGCCTCTGCCCCGATTCCTGCCCCACACGCATGTCCTGCACCTCTTCCTGCCCCTGCCCCTTTCCCTGCCTGGAAGACTGCCCCTTCCCGTGTTCCTCCCTGGGTCCCTGTTCCTGCTCCAGACCCCACCCGTCCTCCTGCTCCTGCCCCTGCCCCTGCCGCTTGCCCACCCCCTTCCCCTGCCCCTCCAAGGACCACTGGCCCTTCCCTTGCCCCTCTCAGGGCCCCTCTGTCTTCGCCTCTCCCTGCCTGGGCCCCTGCTCCTGCCCGAGACCCAGGTCCTGCCCCTGCTCCTGCCCCTTCTCCTGCTCCTGCCTGGGTCCCTCTTGCTGCTCCACACCCAGGCCCTGCCGCTTCCCCGGCCTCGGCCAGGACCGCTGCCCCTCCCTTTGCCCCTCACAGGGCCACTGTCTCTTCCCCTGCCTCTCCCTGTTCCCACCGGACACCTGTTCCAGCCCCACACCCAGCTCCTGCCCCTTGCTCCTGCCCTTTCCCCTGGCCCTGCCTGCACTCCTCTTCCTGGCCCTGACCCAGCTCCAGCCCTGCATGCTGCAGCGGCCGCTCCTGCTGACCCTTTCCGTCCCCTTGCTCCTGCTCCTGCCCCGGTCCCAGCTCTTGCACCAGGCCCAGCTCCTGTGCCGGCCCCTGTCCCAACACCTGCCCCTACACCTGCTCCTGCGGGGCTCCCAGAGCCCCATCCAGAGGCCCCCGCCCTGCGGGGAGAGCTCCCTGGACGGGTACCCTCCGTTCCATGCCCCGACCCCGATGGCCCGCCGCCACGGTTCATCCCCTCCGCCTGGGTTCTTTCTCTCTGCTTCGGTCTCACCATCATCCTAGCTTTGCATGCCCTCGACGCTCTCGCCTATCTCTTTTAAATAAAATGCATCGTTTTTCCGTGGAACCCGTGCTCAACCCTAAGTCCATCCCCGGCGGCGCCCCCCCACCGCCCCCCCCCCCACCGCCCCCAACAGCCCAGAACATCGCTGTGGAACAACTCCTTCCCCGAAGGGGACCCTGCGCCCAAGCCCTCCCTGCCCATTGCTCCCCCAGTCCGGCCCCTCGCCACGCCTCAGCTGATTTCTCTCTCCCTTCCTTCCCCTGTTCTGGACGTTTCTGGGAGGGGGATCACTCTGGAGGTGCCCGGGTGTCTGCCCACCTCTTTTCAAAGGGGACTGGGTTTTGTCCTGGGCGTCTTGGACATGGAACTTGCCCCCTGCCATACCGAAAACCCCGAAGGGTTCTAGAGGAGATGGGATCACGGAGGCCCCTTGAGTGCAGAGGGGTCCAAGGTCGGGGCCGTGACCCCTGTTCCCGCCGGGACACCACAGCCTGACCCCAGATGCCACCCGGCAGCTTCCTCCCGGGGCCTGCACACACACCAGGGCGAGGCACACAGCTGGAAGACACACCCCACACGGCATACCCATCGCTCACAACCCAAGGCCAGAGAAAGCTCTCCCCGGCCTCTGGTGCCCCCCAGGCTCCAAGGCACCGGGTCCCACAACGACACAGACCGAAAGCATGCCAGGTGGATGGGGAGGGGGGTGCGGGGGGCCGGCGGCGGACAGGCCACGCGGGGAGCCCGTGTCAGCGATGCGGGAGCTCCCCGGGAAGGCCTCTGGCCAAGGAAACCCTACGGAGGCAGCGCGCGTCCCCCTCAGACCGGCCGGTGTCTGGCCTGAGGACCAGCAGCCCTGGGGAGAACGTGCCGACACGGAGGTCCAGGGCACGTCCCCCGGAGAGAAGGGGGACGGGCACCCCTGTCTGGGACCACAGCGGGCAGCACCCATCCCAGCCCGCAGGGGCACCCATCACCTAGCAGTGCTCGTCCGGGGACTCAGCCCGCCACCTCTGGCACGGTGTTTCACGCCAGAAGGGAGAGAGCAGGGTGAGGCAGTCGGGGAGCGCTCATGCCCAGGGACGTGGACGCCGTCCTCGGTCCCAGTGCTCAGGTGACAACGTCCTGGAGCTAACCGTCCCAGTCTCCTCCGGGGCACCGGATCCGGGAAGCCCCTCCTGAGAGCCCTCCTGCCCCCCCTGCTCCTGGGAACAGTCACAATTGGTGGACGAGGAGGTGGACAGGGTCCAGGATGGCAGAAGGCCATCCAGGATGGCCCAGGAGGAGGAAGGGCAGGACGGCGAGGACAGATGCACCTGCCCTGAGCCACCATCCAGGGTCTGGCCGGGGATGCCCTCGCACCTCCCTCCACCCAAGGACTCCAGAGGCATGGGCCGCACTCCTGGGCTTTCACGGCCTCCCTCCCTCATGCCTTCAGTCCCTCAGTCCTTCCTTCCCTCCCTCCTGCCCTCCCTCCCCCTCTAGGCCTTCCTCTTCTTTCCCTCCCTCCTTTCCTCCCTCTCCCCCAGCTTGACTCCCTCCATTCCTCCCTCACCCAGCAGAGGCTCTGGGGTCCCAGCAGGGAACTGAGCCCTGGGGCTTCATCCGGGAGCAGCCCCAACCACATGGTCCCTGTCCCCGGGGCACTCACGGTCACTGTGGGCGCTGACGGGGCCCGGTCCTCAGGTTGAGCAGCGGGATGGCCACTTGGAATCCGCTGCGGAACACGGGGGCCGGCTGCACAGAGGGCGGAAGAGAACGAGGCTTAGCACTGCCTCCAGAAACATCGAGTCCTCCACGTGACGCCCTGGGCGTCCTCGTGGCCCACCGGCCCCAATCCCCCGAAGCCCCAAAGACTGCGTCGGGCCGTGTTGACTGGGGCTTTGGGGCACCGCTCTTGGGCCCCAGGAACAGCATCGCAGCCAACATCCCCAGGGCCTCCGAGTTTTCCTAAGGACCTCGCAGGTCCTCTGAGCCTGACGTCGTCCTCCTTGGGAAGCAATGTCCTGTCGACCCCCGTGTCTGTCTCCTGCCTCTTCTGGGATCCCTCACGGCCACACCCACCACGTGGGGCTGCCATGACCAGGACACACCCTGTGCCCCGTGGCGGACGCCCGCCTCCAACGCTGGGCCCCTCACAAGCCCGGTGCGCTGGGCCAGGCCTGGGCGCTCGCTCGGGGGTCCCCGGACATCTCCGGTGCAGTGCCCTGAGCCTGCCGGCGCTGGGTCGCCTCAGACCAGCCCGGGAGGCCAGCCGGGGGGCCCCTAGGCCAGGCAGGGAGGCGCCAGGCCAGGAGGTCCGGACGAGCCGCTCCCGGGCCCAGTGTGGGGAGCCCGGGCCGAGGCTGCTCCCCCAACGGAGGAGGACCTGGGCCCAGGGAGCTGAGTGGGGACAGGGCACAAGGAGCCCAAGCTGGGCAGAGAGCTCCGGGGGGGGGGGTGCCTTGACCTCGGGCCCACTGGGAGACCACATCCCCCCCACAGGGCTCGGTCCCCTGGCGGGGGAAGGTGGTCGTCGGGATGTCCAGGCTCCCGGGCTGCACGGCCGGCAGCCGCTGGCTGGCGTGGGAGGAGGCACGGCTGGCGCAGGAGAGAGCCCTCAGCAGAGAGGAGGGGGCAGGTGCTCTCGCGGCGGCAGGTGCCCGAGGGCGGGCGGCGTGCGCCGGCCTCCGCCGGAAGGCAGAGCCGCGCCAGCCCCGGTGCCCCGAGGCCAAGGCCGAGACCCTCTCCAGCATTGGCCACCGCACCCTCTTGTCTCCACCGACAACCCCACTGTGCCGGGTCTCGGCCGCTTGCTGTCTTTGCACCGGACTTGCCATCCTGCCTTGACCGAGCGGCTACCCTCTGTGGACTGAGGTCCAAAACAAGGACCAGAGGGGCCTGGGGGTATCCACGACCCCGCTCAGCCGGTGAGGGACCGGGCGGCCACCATGCCCCAGATCCCCCTGTGCTTCTGCCTGGAGTCCTGCCCCGGCTTCCTCAGAAGGAGGAACCCCCAGCACCGTGAGTGTGGGCCCCACTTCCCAGGCCGGGCTCTTCACCCACGGCCCCCTCTGCCGCCCTCCCTGCATCGACTATGCCGACAACAAGGACGAAGATGTGGACGGGACGGCGTGGGAGGACCCCCGCACCCACGGCGGATGGCGGCTCCGAGGATGGGCTCATCCTCAGCTGTGCTCCCGGGAGCCCGGAGCCCGAGGGCACAAGGCCTCCCGCTGCACAAGAAACGATCTCCCGTGGGGGCCGCGGGTCCCCCGGGCTCCGAGCAGGAACCGGAGCTGCCCACATGCGTCCTGCCAAGGAAGGATCAGCCCGGGCTCGCCGGCCCCGTGGCCACAAGGCTCCTCCTGCCCGCCGGTCCTCCGTGTGGGCTGGCTCACCTTCCCCTCAGCAGGGATGGCCAGGCCCTGGCCTAGCTCGGTCCCCTCCCCCGAAGCACCCCACACACACCCTGGCCGCTGCCGGGTCCGGAACCCCGTTCCCATCGGGCCCCGTGCACGCCCGCACCCACGCAGGGACACACCCACGCACGCGCAGCCCACGACGAGTCCCTCGACCCGTCGTGGGAACAGATGCTCGCTGACGGTCTCGAGGTTCCTGAAGAACCCCGTCGCTCCTGCCCAGGAACTGCCTCCTGCCACGGCATCCCCGTGAGAACCCTCCTGGCACAGACCACGTGGCTGAAACGCACACGCTGAGCACACCCCGGGTCGGACAGGGCGTGGACCCACGGGAACACACACGCAGCTGTGAGTGGGAACCTGGGAGTCTCCTCGGGAGGATCTCCCGAGCCGGACCCACGCTGACTCCCTGACCGCCCCCCACCCCATTGCACACGCGGGTGCATGCCCAACACCGACGGGCCCCTGCATGCGGGCAGGGCTCAGCGCGGTGGCCTGCTGCCATCAGCACCACCGAAACAAGTCCGATGTGTGGGGGCCACTGTCTGGACGCGGCATGGGGTGAGAGGTGAGCACGGAGCGGCTGGGGGAGGGGCCCTCGGGGACTCGGGTGTGAGGAGGAAGTCGGGGCAGGGGTCCCCAGGAAGCGGTGACTTCACTTCCCTGACCACAGAGCCCAACAGAATTGGAACCCACGTCACCAGGCACCCACATACCAGGGACGCCCCCCTGCGCAGCTCGTTGCTTTGGACATCGTCCAACCGACACCATGTTCGCATGCTGCCTCCCAAACTCGGGACGGTGGAGACGGAGGACAGCGCGCCCGGCTACCACTTCCCCGCGCTCTGGAGGTCCTTTCAGGGCTGCCCGACGCCTCTGGCCTTTCGGCCGAAAGGACACTAAGGTGACACCAGGAGGCCAGAGCCGGCCGCCCAGCCCCACACGCTCGCATCGACGGGCGCAGCCACGGGTCCCCTCAACTGCTGGGCTTGTGTGTGTAAGTGTCTGTGTGTGTGTCTGTGTGTGTGTGTGTGTGTGTGTGTGTGTGTGTGTGTGTGTCTGTCTGAGAGCGTGCCTGTGCAGGTATGTGTCTGGAAGGAGGGCTCACGTGCGGTGGGGCCTTCCTGAGCAGGAGCAGGTGGATGAGGGCTAAGATGCCCGGTGGGCAGGTCGCGGTCAAGGTGAAGGCTGGCTGGGTGGGACAGGTGTGGGGGATGTGAGCTCCTGGCCAGGGTCGATCCCCAGAGCCCTGCAGGTGTGGGTCCCGGGACCGGGGGTAGGGCTGGGCAGGCACAGGTCTGGGGCCCATGTGGGAGCAGCAGGGGGACCGGGCAAGAGGAGAGTGGGGTCGGCCGGGCGGGGCTGGGATGGCTCCGGGCCAGCGACCGGTCCCTGTCTTTGCAGAAGGCCACGGAGGAAGAGACGAGGCAGGCGGCCACCACCTCCTCCCTGACCCAGGAGTCCGCAGGCCCAGGAAAGGCTTCCGAGCCTGCCAGGCCACCTGCGGAAGCCGAGCCCCAGGGTGAGAAGGCGGGGCGGGGCTGGGTGCCTGGGTGTGTGCGGGGACAGGTCGGTGCTGGGCCCACAGGGACAAGCCCCACAGGCTGGTGCGGGGCCAGGAGCAAGGACTGGGCTCAGAGCACCCAGCGGGGACACTGCCCTCGGGGAGCCATCCCGCTGAGGGTTCCTTCCCTGGCTGCGGCCTCTCCGCGACGCCCAGCCTGGGTCCTGGGGGTGCCAAGGCACATGCAGAGGCAGGCAAGCGCGGGACCTTCTCTCCTCTCACAGCTGCTCCTGGCAAGGAGCTCGGGCCCCTCCTGACATCAGCAGGAGCTGGGGATTGGGAGACGGTGCCTGCCGCCTCCTCAGCCGGGGACCCGCCGCCAGCAGGTGACCAGGAACCGGGCCCCGCGGAGCCTGACGCTGCCCAGGAAGAGCTGCGGCCTGCTCCTGCCCCAGGCCGTGCTCCTGCTCCTGCTCCTCTCAGGATCCTGTGCCTTCCCCCGTCCCCGCCCGGGCCCCTCATCCTGCCACAGGCCCAGGTCCTGCCCTGCATCCTGCACCAGCCAGCACCACCACACCTGACCCAGCTGCAAACCCTGCCGCTGCCCCTGCCCCGTCCCCTGCCCCGGCCTTGGCCACGGCCCCTTCCCCGGCCTGCGCCCCTCTTACTGCCCCACACCCAGCCCCTGCCCCAGCCCCTGCAAGGACTGATTCTCCTTGCCTGGCCCCTGCCCCTTCGCCTGCCACGGAGACAGCTGCTGCCCCTTCCCCTGCCCGTGCCTCTGCCCTTCTTCTTGCCCCACACCCAGCTCGTGTATCTGATCCTGCCCCTTCGCCTGCCCTGACCCAGGCCACGGACACCTCCCCTGTCCCCGCCTGTACCCCTGATCCTGACCCAGTCCCGGCTCGGGCCCTGGATCCTGCGCCAGCCATCGCCGGGACACCTCTCCCAGCTCCAGCCCCTTCCGCGGCCCCTTCCCTTGCCCCTGCCAGGATCCCTGCCCCTTGGCCTGCCCCTGCCTCTGCCCCTGCCAGGACCCCTACCCCTTCACCTGCCTGTGACCCTGCTCCTGCCCCAGACCCAGCTCCTGCCCCTTCTCCAAACCCCGCCAGGACCACTGGCCACTCCCCTGCCCCTGCCTCTGCCCTCCTTCCTGCCCCAGGCCCAGTTCCTACCCGGGATCCTGCCCCTGCCCCTGCCCCTGCCCCTGGCCCTGCCCCTGCCCATGCCCATACCATTGCCTCTGCCCCGATTCCTGCCCCACACGCATGTCCTGCACCTCTTCCTGCCCCTGCCCCTTTCCCTGCCTGGAAGACTGCCCCTTCCCGTGTTCCTCCCTGGGTCCCTGTTCCTGCTCCAGACCCCACCCGTCCTCCTGCTCCTGCCCCTGCCCCTGCCGCTTGCCCACCCCCTTCCCCTGCCCCTCCAAGGACCACTGGCCCTTCCCTTGCCCCTCTCAGGGCCCCTCTGTCTTCGCCTCTCCCTGCCTGGGCCCCTGCTCCTGCCCGAGACCCAGGTCCTGCCCCTGCTCCTGCCCCTTCTCCTGCTCCTGCCTGGGTCCCTCTTGCTGCTCCACACCCAGGCCCTGCCGCTTCCCCGGCCTCGGCCAGGACCGCTGCCCCTCCCTTTGCCCCTCACAGGGCCACTGTCTCTTCCCCTGCCTCTCCCTGTTCCCACCGGACACCTGTTCCAGCCCCACACCCAGCTCCTGCCCCTTGCTCCTGCCCTTTCCCCTGGCCCTGCCTGCACTCCTCTTCCTGGCCCTGACCCAGCTCCAGCCCTGCATGCTGCAGCGGCCGCTCCTGCTGACCCTTTCCGTCCCCTTGCTCCTGCTCCTGCCCCGGTCCCAGCTCTTGCACCAGGCCCAGCTCCTGTGCCGGCCCCTGTCCCAACACCTGCCCCTACACCTGCTCCTGCGGGGCTCCCAGAGCCCCATCCAGAGGCCCCCGCCCTGCGGGGAGAGCTCCCTGGACGGGTACCCTCCGTTCCATGCCCCGACCCCGATGGCCCGCCGCCACGGTTCATCCCCTCCGCCTGGGTTCTTTCTCTCTGCTTCGGTCTCACCATCATCCTAGCTTTGCATGCCCTCGACGCTCTCGCCTATCTCTTTTAAATAAAATGCATCGTTTTTCCGTGGAACCCGTGCTCAACCCTAAGTCCGTCCCCGGCGGCGCCGCCCCACCCACCCCCCCCCCCCACCGCCCCCAACAGCCCAGAACATCGCTGTGGAACAACTCCTTCCCCGAAGGGGACCCTGAGCCCAAGCCCTCCCTGCCCATTGCTCCCCCAGTCCGGCCCCTCGCCACGCCTCAGCTGATTTCTCTCTCCCTTCCTTCCCCTGTTCTGGACGTTTCTGGGAGGGGGATCACTCTGGAGGTGCCCGGGTGTCTGCCCACCTCTTTTCAAAGGGGACTGGGTTTTGTCCTGGGCGTCTTGGACATGGAACTTGCCCCCTGCCATACCGAAAACCCCGAAGGGTTCTAGAGGAGACGGGATCACGGAGGCCCCTTGAGTGCAGAGGGGTCCAAGGTCGGGGCCGTGACCCCTGTTCCCGCCGGGACACCACAGCCTGACCCCAGATGCGACCCGGCAGCTTCCTCCCGGGGCCTGCACACACACCAGGGCGAGGCACACAGCTGGAAGACACACCCCACACGGCATACCCATCGCTCACAACCCAAGGCCAGAGAAAGCTCTCCCCGGCCTCTGGTGCCCCCCAGGCTCCAAGGCACCGGGTCCCACAACGACACAGACCGAAAGCATGCCAGGTGGATGGGGAGGGGGGTGCGGGGGGCCGGCGGCGGACAGGCCACGCGGGGAGCCCGTGTCAGCGATGCGGGAGCTCCCCGGGAAGGCCTCTGGCCAAGGAAACCCTACGGAGGCAGCGCGCGTCCCCCTCAGACCGGCCGGTGTCTGGCCTGAGGACCAGCAGCCCTGGGGAGAACGTGCCGACACGGAGGTCCAGGGCACGTCCCCCGGAGAGAAGGGGGACGGGCACCCCTGTCTGGGACCACAGCGGGCAGCACCCATCCCAGCCCGCAGGGGCACCCATCACCTAGCAGTGCTCGTCCGGGGACTCAGACTGCCACCTCTGGCACGATGTTTCACGCCAGAAGGGAGAGAGCAGGGTGAGGCAGTCGGGGAGCGCTCATGCCCAGGGACGTGGACGCCGTCCTCGGTCCCAGTGCTCAGGTGACAACGTCCTGGAGCTAACCGTCCCAGTCTCCTCCGGGGCACCGGATCCGGGAAGCCCCTCCTGAGAGCCCTCCTGCCCCCCCTGCTCCTGGGAACAGTCACAATTGGTGGACGAGGAGGTGGACAGGGTCCAGGATGGCAGAAGGCCATCCAGGATGGCCCAGGAGGAGGAAGGGCAGGACGGCGAGGACAGATGCACCTGCCCTGAGCCACCATCCAGGGTCTGGCCGGGGATGCCCTCGCACCTCCCTCCACCCAAGGACTCCAGAGGCATGGGCCGCACTCCTGGGCTTTCACGGCCTCCCTCCCTCATGCCTTCAGTCCCTCAGTCCTTCCTTCCCTCCCTCCTGCCCTCCCTCCCCCTCTAGGCCTTCCTCTTCTTTCCCTCCCTCCTTTCCTCCCTCTCCCCCAGCTTGACTCCCTCCATTCCTCCCTCACCCAGCAGAGGCTCTGGGGTCCCAGCAGGGAACTGAGCCCTGGGGCTTCATCCGGGAGCAGCCCCAACCACATGGTCCCTGTCCCCGGGGCACTCACGGTCACTGTGGGCGCTGACGGGGCCCGGTCCTCAGGTTGAGCAGCGGGATGGCCACTTGGAATCCGCTGCGGAACACGGGGGCCGGCTGCACAGAGGGCGGAAGAGAACGAGGCTTAGCACTGCCTCCAGAAACATCGAGTCCTCCACGTGACGCCCTGGGCGTCCTCGTGGCCCACCGGCCCCAATCCCCCGAAGCCCCAAAGACTGCGTCGGGCCGTGTTGACTGGGGCTTTGGGGCACCGCTCTTGGGCCCCAGGAACAGCATCGCAGCCAACATCCCCAGGGCCTCCGAGTTTTCCTAAGGACCTCGCAGGTCCTCTGAGCCTGACGTCGTCCTCCTTGGGAAGCAATGTCCTGTCGACCCCCGTGTCTGTCTCCTGCCTCTTCTGGGATCCCTCACGGCCACACCCACCACGTGGGGCTGCCATGACCAGGACACACCCTGTGCCCCGTGGCGGACGCCCGCCTCCAACGCTGGGCCCCTCACAAGCCCGGTGCGCTGGGCCAGGCCTGGGCGCTCGCTCGGGGGTCCCCGGACATCTCCGGTGCAGTGCCCTGAGCCTGCCGGCGCTGGGTCGCCTCAGACCAGCCCGGGAGGCCAGCCGGGGGGCCCCTAGGCCAGGCAGGGAGGCGCCAGGCCAGGAGGTCCGGACGAGCCGCTCCCGGGCCCAGTGTGGGGAGCCCGGGCCGAGGCTGCTCCCCCAACGGAGGAGGACCTGGGCCCAGGGAGCTGAGTGGGGACAGGGCACAAGGAGCCCAAGCTGGGCAGAGAGCTCCGGGGGGGGGGTGCCTTGACCTCGGGCCCACTGGGAGACCACATCCCCCCCACAGGGCTCGGTCCCCTGGCGGGGGAAGGTGGTCGTCGGGATGTCTAGGCTCCCGGGCTGCACGGCCGGCAGCCGCTGGCTGGCGTGGGAGGAGGCACGGCTGGCGCAGGAGAGAGCCCTCGGCAGAGAGGAGGGGGCAGGTGCTCCCGCGGCGGCAGGTGCCCGAGGGCGGGCGGCGTGCGCCGGCCTCCGCCGGAAGGCAGAGCCGCGCCAGCCCCGGTGCCCCGAGGCCAAGGCCGAGACCCTCTCCAGCATTGGCCACCGCACCATCTTGTCTCCACCGACAACCCCACTGTGCCGGGTCTCGGCCGCTTGCTGTCTTTGCACCGGACTTGCCATCCTGCCTTGACCGAGCGGCTACCCTCTGTGGACTGAGGTCCAAAACAAGGACCAGAGGGGCCTGGGGGTATCCACGACCTCGCTCAGCCGGTGAGGGACCGGGCGGCCACCATGCCCCAGCTCCCCCTGTGCTTCTGCCTGGAGTCCTGCCCCGGCTTCCTCGGAAGGAGGAACCCCCAGCACCGTGAGTGTGGGCCCCACTTCCCAGGCCGGGCTCTTCACCCACGGCCCCCTCTGCCGCCCTCCCTGCATCGACTATGCCGACAACAAGGACGAAGATGTGGACGGGACGGCGTGGGAGGACCCCCGCACCCACGGCGGATGGCGGCTCCGAGTATGGGCTCATCCTCAGCTGTGCTCCCGGGAGCCCGGAGCCCGAGGGCACAAGGCCTCCCGCTGCACAAGAAACGATCTCCCGTGGGGGCCGCGGGTCCCCCGGGCTCCGAGCAGGAACCGGAGCTGCCCACATGCGTCCTGCCAAGGAAGGATCAGCCCGGGCTCGCCGGCCCCGTGGCCACAAGGCTCCTCCTGCCCGCCGGTCCTCCGTGTGGGCTGGCTCACCCTCCCCTCAGCAGGGATGGCCAGGCCCTGGCCTAGCTCGGTCCCCCTCCCCCGAAGCACCCCACACACACCCTGGCCGCTGCCGGGTCCAGAACCCCGTTCCCATCGGGCCCCGTGCACGCCCGCACCCACGCAGGGACACACCCACGCACGCGCAGCCCACGACGAGTCCCTCGACCCGTCGTGGGAACAGATGCTCGCTGACGGTCTCGAGGTTCCTGAAGAACCCCGTCGCTCCTGCCCAGGAACTGCCTCCTGCCACGGCATCCCCGTGAGAACCCTCCTGGCACAGACCACGTGGCTGAAACGCACACGCTGAGCACACCCCGGGTCGGACAGGGCGTGGACCCACGGGAACACACACGCAGCTGTGAGTGGGAACCTGGGAGTCTCCTCGGGAGGATCTCCCGAGCCGGACCCACGCTGACTCCCTGACCGCCCCCCACCCCATTGCACACGCGGGTGCATGCCCAACACCGACGGGCCCCTGCATGCGGGCAGGGCTCAGCGCGGTGGCCTGCTGCCATCAGCACCACCGAAACAAGTCCGATGTGTGGGGGCCACTGTCTGGACGCGGCATGGGGTGAGAGGTGAGCACGGAGCGGCTGGGGGAGGGGCCCTCGGGGACTCGGGTGTGAGGAGGAAGTCGGGGCAGGGGTCCCCAGGAAGCGGTGACTTCACTTCCCTGACCACAGAGCCCAACAGAATTGGAACCCACGTCACCAGGCACCCACATACCAGGGACGCCCCCCTGCGCAGCTCGTTGCTTTGGACATCGTCCAACCGACACCATGTTCGCATGCTGCCTCCCAAACTCGGGACGGTGGAGACGGAGGACAGCGCGCCCGGCTACCACTTCCCCGCGCTCTGGAGGTCCTTTCAGGGCTGCCCGACGCCTCTGGCCTTTCGGCCGAAAGGACACTAAGGTGACACCAGGAGGCCAGAGCCGGCCGCCCAGCCCCACACGCTCGCATCGACGGGCGCAGCCACGGGTCCCCTCAACTGCTGGGCTTGTGTGTGTAAGTGTCTGTGTGTGTGTCTGTGTGTGTGTGTGTGTGTGTGTGTGTGTGTGTGTGTGTGTCTGTCTGAGAGCGTGCCTGTGCAGGTATGTGTCTGGAAGGAGGGCTCACGTGCGGTGGGGCCTTCCTGAGCAGGAGCAGGTGGATGAGGGCTAAGATGCCCGGTGGGCAGGTCGCGGTCAAGGTGAAGGCTGGCTGGGTGGGACAGGTGTGGGGGATGTGAGCTCCTGGCCAGGGTCGATCCCCAGAGCCCTGCAGGTGTGGGTCCCGGGACCGGGGGTAGGGCTGGGCAGGCACAGGTCTGGGGCCCATGTGGGAGCAGCAGGGGGACCGGGCAAGAGGAGAGTGGGGTCGGCCGGGCGGGGCTGGGATGGCTCCGGGCCAGCGACCGGTCCCTGTCTTTGCAGAAGGCCACGGAGGAAGAGACGAGGCAGGCGGCCACCACCTCCTCCCTGACCCAGGAGTCCGCAGGCCCAGGAAAGGCTTCCGAGCCTGCCAGGCCACCTGCGGAAGCCGAGCCCCAGGGTGAGAAGGCGGGGCGGGGCTGGGTGCCTGGGTGTGTGCGGGGACAGGTCGGTGCTGGGCCCACAGGGACAAGCCCCACAGGCTGGTGCGGGGCCAGGAGCAAGGACTGGGCTCAGAGCACCCAGCGGGGACACTGCCCTCGGGGAGCCATCCCGCTGAGGGTTCCTTCCCTGGCTGCGGCCTCTCCGCGACGCCCAGCCTGGGTCCTGGGGGTGCCAAGGCACATGCAGAGGCAGGCAAGCGCGGGACCTTCTCTCCTCTCACAGCTGCTCCTGGCAAGGAGCTCGGGCCCCTCCTGACATCAGCAGGAGCTGGGGATTGGGAGACGGTGCCTGCCGCCTCCTCAGCCGGGGACCCGCCGCCAGCAGGTGACCAGGAACCGGGCCCCGCGGAGCCTGACGCTGCCCAGGAAGAGCTGCGGCCTGCTCCTGCCCCAGGCCGTGCTCCTGCTCCTGCTCCTCTCAGGATCCTGTGCCTTCCCCCGTCCCCGCCCGGGCCCCTCATCCTGCCACAGGCCCAGGTCCTGCCCTGCATCCTGCACCAGCCAGCACCACCACACCTGACCCAGCTGCAAACCCTGCCGCTGCCCCTGCCCCGTCCCCTGCCCCGGCCTTGGCCACGGCCCCTTCCCCGGCCTGCGCCCCTCTTACTGCCCCACACCCAGCCCCTGCCCCAGCCCCTGCAAGGACTGATTCTCCTTGCCTGGCCCCTGCCCCTTCGCCTGCCACGGAGACAGCTGCTGCCCCTTCCCCTGCCCGTGCCTCTGCCCTTCTTCTTGCCCCACACCCAGCTCGTGTATCTGATCCTGCCCCTTCGCCTGCCCTGACCCAGGCCACGGACACCTCCCCTGTCCCCGCCTGTACCCCTGATCCTGACCCAGTCCCGGCTCGGGCCCTGGATCCTGCGCCAGCCATCGCCGGGACACCTCTCCCAGCTCCAGCCCCTTCCGCGGCCCCTTCCCTTGCCCCTGCCAGGATCCCTGCCCCTTGGCCTGCCCCTGCCTCTGCCCCTGCCAGGACCCCTACCCCTTCACCTGCCTGTGACCCTGCTCCTGCCCCAGACCCAGCTCCTGCCCCTTCTCCAAACCCCGCCAGGACCACTGGCCACTCCCCTGCCCCTGCCTCTGCCCTCCTTCCTGCCCCAGGCCCAGTTCCTACCCGGGATCCTGCCCCTGCCCCTGCCCCTGCCCCTGGCCCTGCCCCTGCCCATGCCCATACCATTGCCTCTGCCCCGATTCCTGCCCCACACGCATGTCCTGCACCTCTTCCTGCCCCTGCCCCTTTCCCTGCCTGGAAGACTGCCCCTTCCCGTGTTCCTCCCTGGGTCCCTGTTCCTGCTCCAGACCCCACCCGTCCTCCTGCTCCTGCCCCTGCCCCTGCCGCTTGCCCACCCCCTTCCCCTGCCCCTCCAAGGACCACTGGCCCTTCCCTTGCCCCTCTCAGGGCCCCTCTGTCTTCGCCTCTCCCTGCCTGGGCCCCTGCTCCTGCCCGAGACCCAGGTCCTGCCCCTGCTCCTGCCCCTTCTCCTGCTCCTGCCTGGGTCCCTCTTGCTGCTCCACACCCAGGCCCTGCCGCTTCCCCGGCCTCGGCCAGGACCGCTGCCCCTCCCTTTGCCCCTCACAGGGCCACTGTCTCTTCCCCTGCCTCTCCCTGTTCCCACCGGACACCTGTTCCAGCCCCACACCCAGCTCCTGCCCCTTGCTCCTGCCCTTTCCCCTGGCCCTGCCTGCACTCCTCTTCCTGGCCCTGACCCAGCTCCAGCCCTGCATGCTGCAGCGGCCGCTCCTGCTGACCCTTTCCGTCCCCTTGCTCCTGCTCCTGCCCCGGTCCCAGCTCTTGCACCAGGCCCAGCTCCTGTGCCGGCCCCTGTCCCAACACCTGCCCCTACACCTGCTCCTGCGGGGCTCCCAGAGCCCCATCCAGAGGCCCCCGCCCTGCGGGGAGAGCTCCCTGGACGGGTACCCTCCGTTCCATGCCCCGACCCCGATGGCCCGCCGCCACGGTTCATCCCCTCCGCCTGGGTTCTTTCTCTCTGCTTCGGTCTCACCATCATCCTAGCTTTGCATGCCCTCGACGCTCTCGCCTATCTCTTTTAAATAAAATGCATCGTTTTTCCGTGGAACCCGTGCTCAACCCTAAGTCCGTCCCCGGCGGCGCCGCCCCACCCACCCCCCCCCCCCACCGCCCCCAACAGCCCAGAACATCGCTGTGGAACAACTCCTTCCCCGAAGGGGACCCTGAGCCCAAGCCCTCCCTGCCCATTGCTCCCCCAGTCCGGCCCCTCGCCACGCCTCAGCTGATTTCTCTCTCCCTTCCTTCCCCTGTTCTGGACGTTTCTGGGAGGGGGATCACTCTGGAGGTGCCCGGGTGTCTGCCCACCTCTTTTCAAAGGGGACTGGGTTTTGTCCTGGGCGTCTTGGACATGGAACTTGCCCCCTGCCATACCGAAAACCCCGAAGGGTTCTAGAGGAGACGGGATCACGGAGGCCCCTTGAGTGCAGAGGGGTCCAAGGTCGGGGCCGTGACCCCTGTTCCCGCCGGGACACCACAGCCTGACCCCAGATGCGACCCGGCAGCTTCCTCCCGGGGCCTGCACACACACCAGGGCGAGGCACACAGCTGGAAGACACACCCCACACGGCATACCCATCGCTCACAACCCAAGGCCAGAGAAAGCTCTCCCCGGCCTCTGGTGCCCCCCAGGCTCCAAGGCACCGGGTCCCACAACGACACAGACCGAAAGCATGCCAGGTGGATGGGGAGGGGGGTGCGGGGGGCCGGCGGCGGACAGGCCACGCGGGGAGCCCGTGTCAGCGATGCGGGAGCTCCCCGGGAAGGCCTCTGGCCAAGGAAACCCTACGGAGGCAGCGCGCGTCCCCCTCAGACCGGCCGGTGTCTGGCCTGAGGACCAGCAGCCCTGGGGAGAACGTGCCGACACGGAGGTCCAGGGCACGTCCCCCGGAGAGAAGGGGGACGGGCACCCCTGTCTGGGACCACAGCGGGCAGCACCCATCCCAGCCCGCAGGGGCACCCATCACCTAGCAGTGCTCGTCCGGGGACTCAGACTGCCACCTCTGGCACGATGTTTCACGCCAGAAGGGAGAGAGCAGGGTGAGGCAGTCGGGGAGCGCTCATGCCCAGGGACGTGGACGCCGTCCTCGGTCCCAGTGCTCAGGTGACAACGTCCTGGAGCTAACCGTCCCAGTCTCCTCCGGGGCACCGGATCCGGGAAGCCCCTCCTGAGAGCCCTCCTGCCCCCCCTGCTCCTGGGAACAGTCACAATTGGTGGACGAGGAGGTGGACAGGGTCCAGGATGGCAGAAGGCCATCCAGGATGGCCCAGGAGGAGGAAGGGCAGGACGGCGAGGACAGATGCACCTGCCCTGAGCCACCATCCAGGGTCTGGCCGGGGATGCCCTCGCACCTCCCTCCACCCAAGGACTCCAGAGGCATGGGCCGCACTCCTGGGCTTTCACGGCCTCCCTCCCTCATGCCTTCAGTCCCTCAGTCCTTCCTTCCCTCCCTCCTGCCCTCCCTCCCCCTCTAGGCCTTCCTCTTCTTTCCCTCCCTCCTTTCCTCCCTCTCCCCCAGCTTGACTCCCTCCATTCCTCCCTCACCCAGCAGAGGCTCTGGGGTCCCAGCAGGGAACTGAGCCCTGGGGCTTCATCCGGGAGCAGCCCCAACCACATGGTCCCTGTCCCCGGGGCACTCACGGTCACTGTGGGCGCTGACGGGGCCCGGTCCTCAGGTTGAGCAGCGGGATGGCCACTTGGAATCCGCTGCGGAACACGGGGGCCGGCTGCACAGAGGGCGGAAGAGAACGAGGCTTAGCACTGCCTCCAGAAACATCGAGTCCTCCACGTGACGCCCTGGGCGTCCTCGTGGCCCACCGGCCCCAATCCCCCGAAGCCCCAAAGACTGCGTCGGGCCGTGTTGACTGGGGCTTTGGGGCACCGCTCTTGGGCCCCAGGAACAGCATCGCAGCCAACATCCCCAGGGCCTCCGAGTTTTCCTAAGGACCTCGCAGGTCCTCTGAGCCTGACGTCGTCCTCCTTGGGAAGCAATGTCCTGTCGACCCCCGTGTCTGTCTCCTGCCTCTTCTGGGATCCCTCACGGCCACACCCACCACGTGGGGCTGCCATGACCAGGACACACCCTGTGCCCCGTGGCGGACGCCCGCCTCCAACGCTGGGCCCCTCACAAGCCCGGTGCGCTGGGCCAGGCCTGGGCGCTCGCTCGGGGGTCCCCGGACATCTCCGGTGCAGTGCCCTGAGCCTGCCGGCGCTGGGTCGCCTCAGACCAGCCCGGGAGGCCAGCCGGGGGGCCCCTAGGCCAGGCAGGGAGGCGCCAGGCCAGGAGGTCCGGACGAGCCGCTCCCGGGCCCAGTGTGGGGAGCCCGGGCCGAGGCTGCTCCCCCAACGGAGGAGGACCTGGGCCCAGGGAGCTGAGTGGGGACAGGGCACAAGGAGCCCAAGCTGGGCAGAGAGCTCCGGGGGGGGGGTGCCTTGACCTCGGGCCCACTGGGAGACCACATCCCCCCCACAGGGCTCGGTCCCCTGGCGGGGGAAGGTGGTCGTCGGGATGTCTAGGCTCCCGGGCTGCACGGCCGGCAGCCGCTGGCTGGCGTGGGAGGAGGCACGGCTGGCGCAGGAGAGAGCCCTCGGCAGAGAGGAGGGGGCAGGTGCTCCCGCGGCGGCAGGTGCCCGAGGGCGGGCGGCGTGCGCCGGCCTCCGCCGGAAGGCAGAGCCGCGCCAGCCCCGGTGCCCCGAGGCCAAGGCCGAGACCCTCTCCAGCATTGGCCACCGCACCATCTTGTCTCCACCGACAACCCCACTGTGCCGGGTCTCGGCCGCTTGCTGTCTTTGCACCGGACTTGCCATCCTGCCTTGACCGAGCGGCTACCCTCTGTGGACTGAGGTCCAAAACAAGGACCAGAGGGGCCTGGGGGTATCCACGACCTCGCTCAGCCGGTGAGGGACCGGGCGGCCACCATGCCCCAGCTCCCCCTGTGCTTCTGCCTGGAGTCCTGCCCCGGCTTCCTCGGAAGGAGGAACCCCCAGCACCGTGAGTGTGGGCCCCACTTCCCAGGCCGGGCTCTTCACCCACGGCCCCCTCTGCCGCCCTCCCTGCATCGACTATGCCGACAACAAGGACGAAGATGTGGACGGGACGGCGTGGGAGGACCCCCGCACCCACGGCGGATGGCGGCTCCGAGTATGGGCTCATCCTCAGCTGTGCTCCCGGGAGCCCGGAGCCCGAGGGCACAAGGCCTCCCGCTGCACAAGAAACGATCTCCCGTGGGGGCCGCGGGTCCCCCGGGCTCCGAGCAGGAACCGGAGCTGCCCACATGCGTCCTGCCAAGGAAGGATCAGCCCGGGCTCGCCGGCCCCGTGGCCACAAGGCTCCTCCTGCCCGCCGGTCCTCCGTGTGGGCTGGCTCACCCTCCCCTCAGCAGGGATGGCCAGGCCCTGGCCTAGCTCGGTCCCCTCCCCCGAAGCACCCCACACACACCCTGGCCGCTGCCGGGTCCAGAACCCCGTTCCCATCGGGCCCCGTGCACGCCCGCACCCACGCAGGGACACACCCACGCACGCGCAGCCCACGACGAGTCCCTCGACCCGTCGTGGGAACAGATGCTCGCTGACGGTCTCGAGGTTCCTGAAGAACCCCGTCGCTCCTGCCCAGGAACTGCCTCCTGCCACGGCATCCCCGTGAGAACCCTCCTGGCACAGACCACGTGGCTGAAACGCACACGCTGAGCACACCCCGGGTCGGACAGGGCGTGGACCCACGGGAACACACACGCAGCTGTGAGTGGGAACCTGGGAGTCTCCTCGGGAGGATCTCCCGAGCCGGACCCACGCTGACTCCCTGACCGCCCCCCACCCCATTGCACACGCGGGTGCATGCCCAACACCGACGGGCCCCTGCATGCGGGCAGGGCTCAGCGCGGTGGCCTGCTGCCATCAGCACCACCGAAACAAGTCCGATGTGTGGGGGCCACTGTCTGGACGCGGCATGGGGTGAGGGGTGAGCACGGAGCGGCTGGGGGAGGGGCCCTCGGGGACTCGGGTGTGAGGAGGAAGTCGGGGCAGGGGTCCCCAGGAAGCGGTGACTTCACTTCCCTGACCACAGAGCCCAACAGAATTGGAACCCACGTCACCAGGCACCCACATTCCAGGGACGCCCCCCTGCGCAGCTCGTTGCTTTGGACATCGTCCAACCGACACCATGTTCGCATGCTGCCTCCCAAACTCGGGACGGTGGAGACGGAGGACAGCGCGCCCGGCTACCACTTCCCCGCGCTCTGGAGGTCCTTTCAGGGCTGCCCGACGCCTCTGGCCTTTCGGCCGAAAGGAGACTAAGGTGACACCGGGAGGCCAGAGCCGGCCGCCCAGCCCCACACGCTCGCATCGACGGGCGCAGCCACGGGTCCCCTCAACTGCTGGGCTTGTGTGTGTAAGTGTCTTGTGTGTGTGTGTGTGTGTGTGTGTGTGTGTGTGTGTGTGTGTGTGTGTCTGAGAGCGTGCCTGTGCAGGTATGTGTCTGGAAGGAGGGCTCACGTGCGGTGGGGCCTTCCTGAGCAGGAGCAGGTGGATGAGGGCTAAGATGCCCGGTGGGCAGGTCGCGGTCAAGGTGAAGGCTGGCTGGGTGGGACAGGTGTGGGGGATGTGAGCTCCTGGCCAGGGTCGATCCCCAGAGCCCTGCAGGTGTGGGTCCCGGGACCGGGGGTAGGGCTGGGCAGGCACAGGTCTGGGGCCCATGTGGGAGCAGCAGGGGGACCAGGCAAGAGGAGAGTGGGGTCGGCCGGGCGGGGCTGGGATGGCTCCGGGCCAGCGACCGGTCCCTGTCTTGGCAGAAGGCCACGGAGGAAGAGACGAGGCAGGCGGCCACCACCTCCTCCCTGACCCAGGAGTCCGCAGGCCCAGGAAAGGCTTCCGAGCCTGCCAGGCCACCTGCGGAAGCCGAGCCCCAGGGTGAGAAGGCGGGGCGGGGCTGGGTGCCTGGGTGTGTGCGGGGACGGGTCGGTGCTGGGCCCACAGGGACAAGCCCCACAGGCTGGTGGGGGGCCAGGAGCAAGGACTGGGCTCAGAGCACCCAGCGGGGACACTGCCCTCGGGGAGCCATCCCGCTGAGGGTTCCTTCCCTGGCTGCGGCCTCTCCGCGACGCCCCGCCTGGGTCCTGGGGGCGCCAAGGCACATGCAGAGGCAGGCAAGCGCGGGACCTTCTCTCCTCTCACAGCTGCTCCTGGCAAGGAGCTCGGGCCCCTCCTGACATCAGCAGGAGCTGGGGATTGGGAGACGGTGCCTGCCGCCTCCTCAGCCGGGGACCCGCCGCCAGCAGGTGACCAGGAACCGGGCCCCGCGGAGCCTGACGCTGCCCAGGAAGAGCTGCGGCCTGCTCCTGCCCCAGGCCGTGCTCCTGCTCCTGCTCCTCTCAGGATCCTGCGCCTTCCCCCGTCCCCGCCCGGGCCCCTCATCCTGCCACAGGCCCAGGTCCTGCCCTGCATCCTGCACCAGCCAGCACCACCGCACCTGACCCAGCTGCAAACCCTGCCGCTGCCCCTGCCCCGTCCCCTGCCCCGGCCTTGGCCACGGCCCCTTCCCCGGCCTGCGCCCCTCTTACTGCCCCACACCCAGCCCCTGCCCCAGCCCCTGCAAGGACTGATTCTCCTTGCCTGGCCCCTGCCCCTTCGCCTGCCACGGAGACAGCTGCTGCCCCTTCCCCTGCCCGTGCCTCTGCCCTTCTTCTTGCCCCACACCCAGCTTGTGTATCTGATCCTGCCCCTTCGCCTGCCCCGACCCAGTCCACGGACACCTCCCCTCTCCCCGCCTGTATCCCTGATCCTGACCCAGTCCCGGCTCGGGCCCTGGATCCTGCGCCAGCCATCGCCGGGACACCTCTCCCAGCTCCAGCCCCTTCCACGGCCCCTTCCCTTGCCCCTGCCAGGATCCCTGCCCCTTGGCCTGCCCCTGCCTCTGCCCCTGCCAGGACCCCTACCCCTTCACCTGCCTGTGACCCTGCTCCTGCCCCAGACCCAGCTCCTGCCCCTTCTCCAAACCCCGCCAGGACCACTGGCCACTCCCCTGCCCCTGCCTCTGCCCTCCTTCCTGCCCCAGGCCCAGTTCCTACCCGGGATCCTGCCCCTGCCCCTGCCCCTGGCCCTGCCCCTGCCCATGCCCATGCCATTGCCTCTGCCCCGATTCCTGCCCCACACGCATGTCCTGCACCTCTTCCTGCCCCTGCCCCTTTCCCTGCCTGGAAGACTGCCCCTTCCCGTGTTCCTCCCTGGGTCCCTGTTCCTGCTCCAGACCCCACCCGTCCTCCTGCTCCTGCCCCTGCCCCTGCCGCTTGCCCACCCCCTTCCCCTGCCCCTCCAAGGACCACTGGCCCTTCCCTTGCCCCTCTCAGGGCCCCTCTGTCTTCGCCTCTCCCTGCCTGGGCCCCTGCTCCTGCCCGAGACCCAGGTCCTGCCCCTGCTCCTGCCCCTTCTCCTGCTCCTGCCTGGGTCCCTCTTGCTGCTCCACACCCAGGCCCTGCCGCTTCCCCGGCCTCGGCCAGGACCGCTGCCCCTCCCTTTGCCCCTCACAGGGCCACTGTCTCTTCCCCTGCCTCTCCCTGTTCCCACCGGACACCTGTTCCAGCCCCACACCCAGCTCCTGCCCCTTGCTCCTGCCCTTTCCCCTGGCCCTGCCTGCACTCCTCTTCCTGGCCCTGACCCAGCTCCAGCCCTGCATGCTGCAGCGGCCGCTCCTGCTGACCCTTTCCGTCCCCTTGCTCCTGCTCCTGCCCCGGTCCCAGCTCTTGCACCAGGCCCAGCTCCTGTGCCGGCCCCTGTCCCAACACCTGCCCCTACACCTGCTCCTGCGGGGCTCCCAGAGCCCCATCCAGAGGCCCCCGCCCTGCGGGGAGAGCTCCCTGGACGGGTACCCTCCGTTCCATGCCCCGACCCCGATGGCCCGCCGCCACGGTTCATCCCCTCCGCCTGGGTTCTTTCTCTCTGCTTCGGTCTCACCATCATCCTAGCTTTGCATGCCCTCGACGCTCTCGCCTATCTCTTTTAAATAAAATGCATCGTTTTTCCGTGGAACCCGTGCTCAACCCTAAGTCCATCCCCGGCGGCGCCCCCCCACCGCCCCGCCCCCACCGCCCCCAACAGCCCAGAACATCGCTGTGGAACAACTCCTTCCCCGAAGGGGACCCTGCGCCCAAGCCCTCCCTGCCCATTGCTCCCCCAGTCCGGCCCCTCGCCACGCCTCAGCTGATTTCTCTCTCCCTTCCTTCCCCTGTTCTGGACGTTTCTGGGAGGGGGATCACTCTGGAGGTGCCCGGGTGTCTGCCCACCTCTTTTCAAAGGGGACTGGGTTTTGTCCTGGGCGTCTTGGACATGGAACTTGCCCCCTGCCATACCGAAAACCCCGAAGGGTTCTAGAGGAGATGGGATCACGGAGGCCCCTTGAGTGCAGAGGGGTCCAAGGTCGGGGCCGTGACCCCTGTTCCCGCCGGGACACCACAGCCTGACCCCAGATGCCACCCGGCAGCTTCCTCCCGGGGCCTGCACACACACCAGGGCGAGGCACACAGCTGGAAGACACACCCCACACGGCATACCCATCGCTCACAACCCAAGGCCAGAGAAAGCTCTCCCCGGCCTCTGGTGCCCCCCAGGCTCCAAGGCACCGGGTCCCACAACGACACAGACCGAAAGCATGCCAGGTGGATGGGGAGGGGGGTGCGGGGGGCCGGCGGCGGACAGGCCACGCGGGGAGCCCGTGTCAGCGATGCGGGAGCTCCCCGGGAAGGCCTCTGGCCAAGGAAACCCTACGGAGGCAGCGCGCGTCCCCCTCAGACCGGCCGGTGTCTGGCCTGAGGACCAGCAGCCCTGGGGAGAACGTGCCGACACGGAGGTCCAGGGCACGTCCCCCGGAGAGAAGGGGGACGGGCACCCCTGTCTGGGACCACAGCGGGCAGCACCCATCCCAGCCCGCAGGGGCACCCATCACCTAGCAGTGCTCGTCCGGGGACTCAGACCGCCACCTCTGGCACGGTGTTTCACGCCAGAAGGGAGAGAGCAGGGTGAGGCAGTCGGGGAGCGCTCATGCCCAGGGACGTGGACGCCGTCCTCGGTCCCAGTGCTCAGGTGACAACGTCCTGGAGCTAACCGTCCCAGTCTCCTCCGGGGCACCGGATCCGGGAAGCCCCTCCTGAGAGCCCTCCTGCCCCCCCTGCTCCTGGGAACAGTCACAATTGGTGGACGAGGAGGTGGACAGGGTCCAGGATGGCAGAAGGCCATCCAGGATGGCCCAGGAGGAGGAAGGGCAGGACGGCGAGGACAGATGCACCTGCCCTGAGCCACCATCCAGGGTCTGGCCGGGGATGCCCTCGCACCTCCCTCCTCCCAAGGACTCCAGAGGCATGGGCCGCACTCCTGGGCTTTCACGGCCTCCCTCCCTCATGCCTTCAGTCCCTCAGTCCTTCCTTCCCTCCCTCCTGCCCTCCCTCCCCCTCTAGGCCTTCCTCTTCTTTCCCTCCCTCCTTTCCTCCCTCTCCCCCAGCTTGACTCCCTCCATTCCTCCCTCACCCAGCAGAGGCTCTGGGGTCCCAGCAGGGAACTGAGCCCTGGGGCTTCATCCGGGAGCAGCCCCAACCACATGGTCCCTGTCCCCGGGGCACTCACGGTCACTGTGGGCGCTGACGGGGCCCGGTCCTCAGGTTGAGCAGCGGGATGGCCACTTGGAATCCGCTGCGGAACACGGGGGCCGGCTGCACAGAGGGCGGAAGAGAACGAGGCTTAGCACTGCCTCCAGAAACATCGAGTCCTCCACGTGACGCCCTGGGCGTCCTCGTGGCCCACCGGCCCCAATCCCCCGAAGCCCCAAAGACTGCGTCGGGCCGTGTTGACTGGGGCTTTGGGGCACCGCTCTTGGGCCCCAGGAACAGCATCGCAGCCAACATCCCCAGGGCCTCCGAGTTTTCCTAAGGACCTCGCAGGTCCTCTGAGCCTGACGTCGTCCTCCTTGGGAAGCAATGTCCTGTCGACCCCCGTGTCTGTCTCCTGACTCTTCTGGGATCCCTCACGGCCACACCCACCACGTGGGGCTGCCATGACCAGGACACACCCTGTGCCCCGTGGCGGACGCCCGCCTCCAACGCTGGGCCCCTCACAAGCCCGGTGCGCTGGGCCAGGCCTGGGCGCTCGCTCGGGGGTCCCCGGACATCTCCGGTGCAGTGCCCTGAGCCTGCCGGCGCTGGGTCGCCTCAGACCAGCCCGGGAGGCCAGCCGGGGGGCCCCTAGGCCAGGCAGGGAGGCGCCAGGCCAGGAGGTCCGGACGAGCCGCTCCCGGGCCCAGTGTGGGGAGCCCGGGCCGAGGCTGCTCCCCCAACGGAGGAGGACCTGGGCCCAGGGAGCTGAGTGGGGACAGGGCACAATGAGCCCAAGCTGGGCAGAGAGCTCCGGGGGGGGGGGGGTGCCTGACCTCGGGCCCACTGGGAGACCCCATCCCCCCCACAGGGCTCGGTCCCCTGGCGGGGGAAGGTGGTCGTCGGGATGTCCAGGCTCCCGGGCTGCACGGCCGGCAGCCGCTGGCTGGCGTGGGAGGAGGCACGGCTGGCGCAGGAGAGAGCCCTCGGCAGAGAGGAGGGGGCAGGTGCTCCAGCGGCGGCAGGTGCCCGAGGGCGGGCGGCGTGCGCCGGCCTCCGCCGGAAGGCAGAGCCTCGCCAGCCCCGGTGCCCCGAGGCCAAGGCCGAGACCCTCTCCAGCATTGGCCACCGCACCCTCTTGTCTCCACCGACAACCCCACTGTGCCGGGTCTCGGCCGCTTGCTGTCTTTGCACCGGACTTGCCATCCTGCCTTGACCGAGCGGCTACCCTCTGTGGACTGAGGTCCAAAACAAGGACCAGAGGGGCCTGGGGGTATCCACGACCTCGCTCAGCCGGTGAGGGACCGGGCGGCCACCATGCCCCAGCTCCCCCTGTGCTTCTGCCTGGAGTCCTGCCCCGGCTTCCTCGGAAGGAGGAACCCCCAGCACCGTGAGTGTGGGCCCCACTTCCCAGGCCGGGCTCTTCACCCACGGCCCCCTCTGCCGCCCTCCCTGCATCGACTATGCCGACAACAAGGACGAAGATGTGGACGGGACGGCGTGGGAGGACCCCCGCACCCACGGCGGATGGCGGCTCCGAGGATGGGCTCATCCTCAGCTGTGCTCCCGGGAGCCCGGAGCCCGAGGGCACAAGGCCTCCCGCTGCACAAGAAACGATCTCCCGTGGGGGCCGCGGGTCCCCCGGGCTCCGAGCAGGAACCGGAGCTGCCCACATGCGTCCTGCCAAGGAAGGATCAGCCCGGGCTCGCCGGCCCCGTGGCCACAAGGCTCCTCCTGCCCGCCGGTCCTCCGTGTGGGCTGGCTCACCCTCCCCTCAGCAGGGATGGCCAGGCCCTGGCCTAGCTCGGTCCCCTCCCCCGAAGCACCCCACACACACCCTGGCCGCTGCCGGGTCCAGAACCCCGTTCCCATCGGGCCCCATGCACGCCCGCACCCACGCAGGGACACACCCACGCACGCGCAGCCCACGACGAGTCCCTCGACCCGTCGTGGGAACAGATGCTCGCTGACGGTCTCGAGGTTCCTGAAGAACCCCGTCGCTCCTGCCCAGGAACTGCCTCCTGCCACGGCATCCCCGTGAGAACCCTCCTGGCACAGACCACGTGGCTGAAACGCACACGCTGAGCACACCCCGGGTCGGACAGGGCGTGGACCCACGGGAACACACACGCAGCTGTGAGTGGGAACCTGGGAGTCTCCTCGGGAGGATCTCCCGAGCCGGACCCACGCTGACTCCCTGACCGCCCCCCACCCCATTGCACACGCGGGTGCATGCCCAACACCGACGGGCCCCTGCATGCGGGCAGGGCTCAGCGCGGTGGCCTGCTGCCATCAGCACCACCGAAACAAGTCCGATGTGTGGGGGCCACTGTCTGGACGCGGCATGGGGTGAGGGGTGAGCACGGAGCGGCTGGGGGAGGGGCCCTCGGGGACTCGGGTGTGAGGAGGAAGTCGGGGCAGGGGTCCCCAGGAAGCGGTGACTTCACTTCCCTGACCACAGAGCCCAACAGAATTGGAACCCACGTCACCAGGCACCCACATACCAGGGACGCCCCCCTGCGCAGCTCGTTGCTTTGGACATCGTCCAACCGACACCATGTTCGCATGCTGCCTCCCAAACTCGGGACGGTGGAGACGGAGGACAGCGCGCCCGGCTACCACTTCCCCGCGCTCTGGAGGTCCTTTCAGGGCTGCCCGACGCCTCTGGCCTTTCGGCCGAAAGGAGACTAAGGTGACACCGGGAGGCCAGAGCCGGCCGCCCAGCCCCACACGCTCGCATCGAGGGGCGCAGCCACGGGTCCCCTCAACTGCTGGGCTTGTGTGTGTAAGTGTGTGTGTGTGTGTGTGTGTGTGTGTGTGTGTGTGTGTGTGTGTGTCTGAGAGCGTGCCTGTGCAGGTATGTGTCTGGAAGGAGGGCTCACGTGCGGTGGGGCCTTCCTGAGCAGGAGCAGGTGGATGAGGGCTAAGATGCCCGGTGGGCAGGTCGCGGTCAAGGTGAAGGCTGGCTGGGTGGGACAGGTGTGGGGGATGTGAGCTCCTGGCCAGGGTCGATCCCCAGAGCCCTGCAGGTGTGGGTCCCGGGACCGGGGGTAGGGCTGGGCAGGCACAGGTCTGGGGCCCATGTGGGAGCAGCAGGGGGACCGGGCAAGAGGAGAGTGGGGTCGGCCGGGCGGGGCTGGGATGGCTCCGGGCCAGCGACCGGTCCCTGTCTTGGCAGAAGGCCACGGAGGAAGAGACGAGGCAGGCGGCCACCACCTCCTCCCTGACCCAGGAGTCCGCAGGCCCAGGAAAGGCTTCCGAGACTGCCAGGCCACCTGCGGAAGCCGAGCCCCAGGGTGAGAAGGCGGGGCGGGGCTGGGTGCCTGGGTGTGTGCGGGGACGGGTCGGTGCTGGGCCCACAGGGACAAGCCCCACAGGCTGGTGCGGGGCCAGGAGCAAGGACTGGGCTCAGAGCACCCAGCGGGGACACTGCCCTCGGGGAGCCATCCCGCTGAGGGTTCCTTCCCTGGCTGCGGCCTCTCCGCGACGCCCCGCCTGGGTCCTGGGGGCGCCAAGGCACATGCAGAGGCAGGCAAGCGCGGGACCTTCTCTCCTCTCACAGCTGCTCCTGGCAAGGAGCTCGGGCCCCTCCTGACATCAGCAGGAGCTGGGGATTGGGAGACGGTGCCTGCCGCCTCCTCAGCCGGGGACCCGCCGCCAGCAGGTGACCAGGAACCGGGCCCCGCGGAGCCTGACGCTGCCCAGGAAGAGCTGCGGCCTGCTCCTGCCCCAGGCCGTGCTCCTGCTCCTGCTCCTCTCAGGATCCTGCGCCTTCCCCCGTCCCCGCCCGGGCCCCTCATCCTGCCACAGGCCCAGGTCCTGCCCTGCATCCTGCACCAGCCAGCACCACCGCACCTGACCCAGCTGCAAACCCTGCCGCTGCCCCTGCCCCGTCCCCTGCCCCGGCCTTGGCCACGGCCCCTTCCCCGGCCTGCGCCCCTCTTACTGCCCCACACCCAGCCCCTGCCCCAGCCCCTGCAAGGACTGATTCTCCTTGCCTGGCCCCTGCCCCTTCGCCTGCCACGGAGACAGCTGCTGCCCCTTCCCCTGCCCGTGCCTCTGCCCTTCTTCTTGCCCCACACCCAGCTCGTGTATCTGATCCTGCCCCTTCGCCTGCCCCGACCCAGGCCACGGACACCTCCCCTGTCCCCGCCTGTACCCCTGATCCTGACCCAGTCCCGGCTCGGGCCCTGGATCCTGCGCCAGCCATCGCCGGGACACCTCTCCCAGCTCCAGCCCCTTCCACGGCCCCTTCCCTTGCCCCTGCCAGGATCCCTGCCCCTTGGCCTGCCCCTGCCTCTGCCCCTGCCAGGACCCCTACCCCTTCACCTGCCTGTGGCCCTGCTCCTGCCCCAGACCCAGCTCCTGCCCCTTCTCCAAACCCCGCCAGGACCACTGGCCACTCCCCTGCCCCTGCCTCTGCCCTCCTTCCTGCCCCAGGCCCAGTTCCTACCCGGGATCCTGCCCCTGCCCCTGGCCCTGCCCCTGCCCATGCCCATGCCATTGCCTCTGCCCCGATTCCTGCCCCACACGCATGTCCTGCACCTCTTCCTGCCCCTGCCCCTTTCCCTGCCTGGAAGACTGCCCCTTCCCGTGTTCCTCCCTGGGTCCCTGTTCCTGCTCCAGACCCCACCCGTCCTCCTGCTCCTGCCCCTGCCCCTGCCGCTTGCCCACCCCCTTCCCCTGCCCCTCCAAGGACCACTGGCCCTTCCCTTGCCCCTCTCAGGGCCCCTCTGTCTTCGCCTCTCCCTGCCTGGGCCCCTGCTCCTGCCCGAGACCCAGGTCCTGCCCCTGCTCCTGCCCCTTCTCCTGCTCCTGCCTGGGTCCCTCTTGCTGCTCCACACCCAGGCCCTGCCGCTTCCCCGGCCTCGGCCAGGACCGCTGCCCCTCCCTTTGCCCCTCACAGGGCCACTGTCTCTTCCCCTGCCTCTCCCTGTTCCCACCGGACACCTGTTCCAGCCCCACACCCAGCTCCTGCCCCTTGCTCCTGCCCTTTCCCCTGGCCCTGCCTGCACTCCTCTTCCTGGCCCTGACCCAGCTCCAGCCCTGCATGCTGCAGCGGCCGCTCCTGCTGACCCTTTCCGTCCCCTTGCTCCTGCTCCTGCCCCGGTCCCAGCTCTTGCACCAGGCCCAGCTCCTGTGCCGGCCCCTGTCCCAACACCTGCCCCTACACCTGCTCCTGCGGGGCTCCCAGAGCCCCATCCAGAGGCCCCCGCCCTGCGGGGAGAGCTCCCTGGACGGGTACCCTCCGTTCCATGCCCCGACCCCGATGGCCCGCCGCCACGGTTCATCCCCTCCGCCTGGGTTCTTTCTCTCTGCTTCGGTCTCACCATCATCCTAGCTTTGCATGCCCTCGACGCTCTCGCCTATCTCTTTTAAATAAAATGCATCGTTTTTCCGTGGAACCCGTGCTCAACCCTAAGTCCGTCCCCTGCGGCGCCGCCCCACCCGCCCCCCCCCCACCGCCCCCAACAGCCCAGAACATCGCTGTGGAACAACTCCTTCCCCGAAGGGGACCCTGAGCCCAAGCCCTCCCTGCCCATTGCTCCCCCAGTCCGGCCCCTCGCCACGCCTCAGCTGATTTCTCTCTCCCTTCCTTCCCCTGTTCTGGACGTTTCTGGGAGGGGGATCACTCTGGAGGTGCCCGGGTGTCTGCCCACCTCTTTTCAAAGGGGACTGGGTTTTGTCCTGGGCGTCTTGGACATGGAACTTGCCCCCTGCCATACCGAAAACCCCGAAGGGTTCTATAGGAGATGGGATCACGGAGGCCCCTTGAGTGCAGAGGGGTCCAAGGTCGGGGCCGTGACCCCTGTTCCCGCCGGGACACCACAGCCTGACCCCAGATGCGACCCGGCAGCTTCCTCCCGGGGCCTGCACACACACCAGGGCGAGGCACACAGCTGGAAGACACACCCCACACGGCATACCCATCGCTCACAACCCAAGGCTAGAGAAAGCTCTCCCCGGCCTCTGGTGCCCCCCAGGCTCCAAGGCACCGGGTCCCACAACGACACAGACCGAAAGCATGCCAGGTGGATGGGGAGGGGGGTGCGGGGGGCCGGCGGCGGACAGGCCACGCGGGGAGCCCGTGTCAGCGATGCGGGAGCTCCCCGGGAAGGCCTCTGGCCAAGGAAACCCTACGGAGGCAGCGCGCGTCCCCCTCAGACCGGCCGGTGTCTGGCCTGAGGACCAGCAGCCCTGGGGAGAACGTGCCGACACGGAGGTCCAGGGCACGTCCCCCGGAGAGAAGGGGGACGGGCACCCCTGTCTGGGACCACAGCGGGCAGCACCCATCCCAGCCCGCAGGGGCACCCATCACCTAGCAGTGCTCGTTCGGGGACTCAGCCCGCCACCTCTGGCATGGTGTTTCACGCCAGAAGGGAGAGAGCAGGGTGAGGCAGTCGGGGAGCGCTCATGCCCAGGGACGTGGACGCCGTCCTCGGTCCCAGTGCTCAGGTGACAACGTCCTGGAGCTAACCGTCCCAGTCTCCTCCGGGGCACCGGATCCGGGAAGCCCCTCCTGAGAGCCCTCCTGCCCCCCCTGCTCCTGGGAACAGTCACAATTGGTGGACGAGGAGGTGGACAGGGTCCAGGATGGCAGAAGGCCATCCAGGATGGCCCAGGAGGAGGAAGGGCAGGACGGCGAGGACAGATGCACCTGCCCTGAGCCACCATCCAGGGTCTGGCCGGGGATGCCCTCGCACCTCCCTCCACCCAAGGACTCCAGAGGCATGGGCCGCACTCCTGGGCTTTCACGGCCTCCCTCCCTCATGCCTTCAGTCCCTCAGTCCTTCCTTCCCTCCCTCCTGCCCTCCCTCCCCCTCTAGGCCTTGCTCTTCTTTCCCTCCCTCCTTTCCTCCCTCTCCCCCAGCTTGACTCCCTCCATTCCTCCCTCACCCAGCAGAGGCTCTGGGGTCCCAGCAGGGAACTGAGCCCTGGGGCTTCATCCGGGAGCAGCCCCAACCACATGGTCCCTGTCCCCGGGGCACTCACGGTCACTGTGGGCGCTGACGGGGCCCGGTCCTCAGGTTGAGCAGCGGGATGGCCACTTGGAATCCGCTGCGGAACACGGGGGCCGGCTGCACAGAGGGCGGAAGAGAACGAGGCTTAGCACTGCCTCCAGAAACATCGAGTCCTCCACGTGACGCCCTGGGCGTCCTCGTGGCCCACCGGCCCCAATCCCCCGAAGCCCCAAAGACTGCGTCGGGCCGTGTTGACTGGGGCTTTGGGGCACCGCTCTTGGGCCCCAGGAACAGCATCGCAGCCAACATCCCCAGGGCCTCCGAGTTTTCCTAAGGACCTCGCAGGTCCTCTGAGCCTGACGTCGTCCTCCTTGGGAAGCAATGTCCTGTCGACCCCCGTGTCTGTCTCCTGCCTCTTCTGGGATCCCTCACGGCCACACCCACCACGTGGGGCTGCCATGACCAGGACACACCCTGTGCCCCGTGGCGGACGCCCGCCTCCAACGCTGGGCCCCTCACAAGCCCGGTGCGCTGGGCCAGGCCTGGGCGCTCGCTCGGGGGTCCCCGGATATCTCCGGTGCAGTGCCCTGAGCCTGCTGGCGCTGGGTCGCCTCAGACCAGCCCGGGAGGCCAGCCGGGGGGCCCCTAGGCCAGGTAGGGAGGCGCCAGGCCAGGAGGTCCGGACGAGCCGCTCCCGGGCCCAGTGTGGGGAGCCCGGGCCGAGGCTGCTCCCCCAACGGAGGAGGACCTGGGCCCAGGGAGCTGAGTGGGGACAGGGCACAATGAGCCCAAGCTGGGCAGAGAGCTCCGGGGGGGGGGGGTGCCTTGACCTCGGGCCCACTGGGAGACCACATCCCCCCCACAGGGCTCGGTCCCCTGGCGGGGGAAGGTGGTCGTCGGGATGTCCAGGCTCCCGGGCTGCACGGCCGGCAGCCGCTGGCTGGCGTGGGAGGAGGCACGGCTGGCGCAGGAGAGAGCCCTCGGCAGAGAGGAGGGGGCAGGTGCTCCCGCGGCGGCAGGTGCCCGAGGGCGGGCGGCGTGCGCCGGCCTCCGCCGGAAGGCAGAGCCGCGCCAGCCCCGGTGCCCCGAGGCCAAGGCCGAGACCCTCTCCAGCATTGGCCACCGCACCCTCTTGTCTCCACCGACAACCCCACTGTGCCGGGTCTCGGCCGCTTGCTGTCTTTGCACCGGACTTGCCATCCTGCCTTGACCGAGCGGCTACCCTCTGTGGACTGAGGTCCAAAACAAGGACCAGAGGGGCCTGGGGGTATCCACGACCTCGCTCAGCCGGTGAGGGACCGGGCGGCCACCATGCCCCAGCTCCCCCTGTGCTTCTGCCTGGAGTCCTGCCCCGGCTTCCTCGGAAGGAGGAACCCCCAGCACCGTGAGTGTGGGCCCCACTTCCCAGGCCGGGCTCTTCACCCACGGCCCCCTCTGCCGCCCTCCCTGCATCGACTATGCCGACAACAAGGACGAAGATGTGGACGGGACGGCGTGGGAGGACCCCCGAACCCACGGCGGATGGCGGCTCCGAGGATGGGCTCATCCTCAGCTGTGCTCCCGGGAGCCCGGAGCCCGAGGGCACAAGGCCTCCCGCTGCACAAGAAACGATCTCCCGTGGGGGCCGCGGGTCCCCCGGGCTCCGAGCAGGAACCGGAGCTGCCCACATGCGTCCTGCCAAGGAAGGATCAGCCCGGGCTCGCCGGCCCCGTGGCCACAAGGCTCCTCCTGCCCGCCGGTCCTCCGTGTGGGCTGGCTCACCTTCCCCTCAGCAGGGATGGCCAGGCCCTGGCCTAGCTCGGTCCCCTCCCCCGAAGCACCCCACACACACCCTGGCCGCTGCCGGGTCCGGAACCCCGTTCCCATCGGGCCCCGTGCACGCCCGCACCCACGCAGGGACACACCCACGCACGCGCAGCCCACGACGAGTCCCTCGACCCGTCGTGGGAACAGATGCTCGCTGACGGTCTCGAGGTTCCTGAAGAACCCCGTCGCTCCTGCCCAGGAACTGCCTCCTGCCACGGCATCCCCGTGAGAACCCTCCTGGCACAGACCACGTGGCTGAAACGCACACGCTGAGCACACCCCGGGTCGGACAGGGCGTGGACCCACGGGAACACACACGCAGCTGTGAGTGGGAACCTGGGAGTCTCCTCGGGAGGATCTCCCGAGCCGGACCCACGCTGACTCCCTGACCGCCCCCCACCCCATTGCACACGCGGGTGCATGCCCAACACCGACGGGCCCCTGCATGCGGGCAGGGCTCAGCGCGGTGGCCTGCTGCCATCAGCACCACCGAAACAAGTCCGATGTGTGGGGGCCACTGTCTGGACGTGGCATGGGGTGAGGGGTGAGCACGGAGCGGCTGGGGGAGGGGCCCTCGGGGACTCGGGTGTGAGGAGGAAGTCGGGGCAGGGGTCCCCAGGAAGCGGTGACCTCACTTCCCTGACCACAGAGCCCAACAGAATTGGAACCCACGTCACCAGGCACCCACATTCCAGGGACGCCCCCCTGCGCAGCTCGTTGCTTTGGACATCGTCCAACCGACACCATGTTCGCATGCTGCCTCCCAAACTCGGGACGGTGGAGACGGAGGACAGCGCGCCCGGCTACCACTTCCCCGCGCTCTGGAGGTCCTTTCAGGGCTGCCCGACGCCTCTGGCCTTTCGGCCGAAAGGAGACTAAGGTGACACCGGGAGGCCAGAGCCGGCCGCCCAGCCCCACACGATCGCATCGACGGGCGCAGCCACGGGTCCCCTCAACTGCTGGGCTTGTGTGTGTAAGTGTCTTTGTGTGTGTGTGTGTGTGTGTGTGTGTGTGTGTGTGTGTGTGTCTGAGAGCGTGCCTGTGCAGGTATGTGTCTGGAAGGAGGGCTCACGTGCGGTGGGGCCTTCCTGAGCAGGAGCAGGTGGATGAGGGCTAAGATGCCCGGTGGGCAGGTCGCGGTCAAGGTGAAGGCTGGCTGGGTGGGACAGGTGTGGGGGATGTGAGCTCCTGGCCAGGGTCGAACCCCAGAGCCCTGCAGGTGTGGGTCCCGGGACCGGGGGTAGGGCTGGGCAGGCACAGGTCTGGGGCCCATGTGGGAGCAGCAGGGGGACCGGGCAAGAGGAGAGTGGGGTCGGCCGGGCGGGGCTGGGATGGCTCCGGGCCAGCGACCGGTCCCTGTCTTTGCAGAAGGCCACGGAGGAAGAGACGAGGCAGGCGGCCACCACCTCCTCCCTGACCCAGGAGTCCGCAGGCCCAGGAAAGGCTTCCGAGCCTGCCAGGCCACCTGCGGAAGCCGAGCCCCAGGGTGAGAAGGCGGGGCGGGGCTGGGTGCCTGGGTGTGTGCGGGGACGGGTCGGTGCTGGGCCCACAGGGACAAGCCCCACAGGCTGGTGCGGGGCCAGGAGCAAGGACTGGGCTCAGAGCACCCAGCGGGGACACTGCCCTCGGGGAGCCATCCCGCTGAGGGTTCCTTCCCTGGCTGCGGCCTCTCCGCGACACCCCGCCTGGGTCCTGGGGGCGCCAAGGCACATGCAGAGGCAGGCAAGCGCGGGACCTTCTCTCCTCTCACAGCTGCTCCTGGCAAGGAGCTCGGGCCCCTCCTGACATCAGCAGGAGCTGGGGATTGGGAGACGGTGCCTGCCGCCTCCTCAGCCGGGGACCCACCGCCAGCAGGTGACCAGGAACCGGGCCCCGCGGAGCCTGACGCTGCCCAGGAAGAGCTGCGGCCTGCTCCTGCCCCAGGCCGTGCTCCTGCTCCTGCTCCTCTCAGGATCCTGCGCCTTCCCCCGTCCCTGCCCGGGCCCCTCATCCTGCCACAGGCCCAGGTCCTGCCCTGCATCCTGCACCAGCCAGCACCACCGCACCTGACCCAGCTGCAAACCCTGCCGCTGCCCCTGCCCCGTCCCCTGCCCCGGCCTTGGCCACGGCCCCTTCCCCGGCCTGCGCCCCTCTTACTGCCCCACACCCAGCCCCTGCCCCAGCCCCTGCAAGGACTGATTCTCCTTGCCTGGCCCCTGCCCCTTCGCCTGCCACGGAGACAGCTGCTGCCCCTTCCCCTGCCCGTGCCTCTGCCCTTCTTCTTGCCCCACACCCAGCTCGTGTATCTGATCCTGCCCCTTCGCCTGCCCCGACCCAGGCCACGGACACCTCCCCTGTCCCCGCCTGTACCCCTGATCCTGACCCAGTCCCGGCTCGGGCCCTGGATCCTGCGCCAGCCATCGCCGGGACACCTCTCCCAGCTCCAGCCCCTTCCGCGGCCCCTTCCCTTGCCCCTGCCAGGATCCCTGCCCCTTGGCCTGCCCCTGCCTCTGCCCCTGCCAGGACCCCTACCCCTTCACCTGCCTGTGACCCTGCTCCTGCCCCAGACCCAGCTCCTGCCCCTTCTCCAAACCCCGCCAGGACCACTGGCCACTCCCCTGCCCCTGCCTCTGCCCTCCTTCCTGCCCCAGGCCCAGTTCCTACCCGGGATCCTGCCCCTGCCCCTGCCCCTGGCCCTGCCCCTGCCCATGCCCATGCCCATGCCATTGCCTCTGCCCCGATTCCTGCCCCACACGCATGTCCTGCACCTCTTCCTGCCCCTTCCCCTTTCCCTGCCTGGAAGACTGCCCCTTCCCGTGTTCCTCCCTGGGTCCCTGTTCCTGCTCCAGACCCCACCCGTCCTCCTGCTCCTGCCCCTGCCCCTGCCGCTTGCCCACCCCCTTCCCCTGCCCCTCCAAGGACCACTGGCCCTTCCCTTGCCCCTCTCAGGGCCCCTCTGTCTTCGCCTCTCCCTGCCTGGGCCCCTGCTCCTGCCCGAGACCCAGGTCCTGCCCCTGCTCCTGCCCCTTCTCCTGCTCCTGCCTGGGTCCCTCTTGCTGCTCCACACCCAGGCCCTGCCGCTTCCCCGGCCTCGGCCAGGACCGCTGCCCCTCCCTTTGCCCCTCACAGGGCCACTGTCTCTTCCCCTGCCTCTCCCTGTTCCCACCGGACACCTGTTCCAGCCCCACACCCAGCTCCTGCCCCTTGCTCCTGCCCTTTCCCCTGGCCCTGCCTGCACTCCTCTTCCTGGCCCTGACCCAGCTCCAGCCCTGCATGCTGCAGCGGCCGCTCCTGCTGACCCTTTCCGTCCCCTTGCTCCTGCTCCTGCCCCGGTCCCAGCTCTGGCACCAGGCCCAGCTCCTGTGCCGGCCCCTGTCCCAACACCTGCCCCTACACCTGCTCCTGCGGGGCTCCCAGAGCCCCATCCAGAGGCCCCCGCCCTGCGGGGAGAGCTCCCTGGACGGGTACCCTCCGTTCCATGCCCCGACCCCGATGGCCCGCCGCCACGGTTCATCCCCTCCGCCTGGGTTCTTTCTCTCTGCTTCGGTCTCACCATCATCCTAGCTTTGCATGCCCTCGACGCTCTCGCCTATCTCTTTTAAATAAAATGCATCGTTTTTCCGTGGAACCCGTGCTCAACCCTAAGTCCATCCCCGGCGGCGCCCCCCCCACCGCCCCCCCCCCCCCCACCGCCCCCAACAGCCCAGAACATCGCTGTGGAACAACTCCTTCCCCGAAGAGGACCCTGCGCCCAAGCCCTCCCTGCCCATTGCTCCCCCAGTCCGGCCCCTCGCCACGCCTCAGCTGATTTCTCTCTCCCTTCCTTCCCCTGTTCTGGACGTTTCTGGGAGGGGGATCACTCTGGAGGTGCCCGGGTGTCTGCCCACCTCTTTTCAAAGGGGACTGGGTTTTGTCCTGGGCGTCTTGGACATGGAACTTGCCCCCTGCCATACCGAAAACCCCGAAGGGTTCTAGAGGAGATGGGATCACGGAGGCCCCTTGAGTGCAGAGGGGTCCAAGGTCGGGGCCGTGACCCCTGTTCCCGCCGGGACACCACAGCCTGACCCCAGATGCCACCCGGCAGCTTCCTCCCGGGGCCTGCACACACACCAGGGCGAGGCACACAGCTGGAAGACACACCCCACACGGCATACCCATCGCTCACAACCCAAGGCCAGAGAAAGCTCTCCCCGGCCTCTGGTGCCCCCCAGGCTCCAAGGCACCGGGTCCCACAACGACACAGACCGAAAGCATGCCAGGTGGATGGGGAGGGGGGTGCGGGGGGCCGGCGGCGGACAGGCCACGCGGGGAGCCCGTGTCAGCGATGCGGGAGCTCCCCGGGAAGGCCTCTGGCCAAGGAAACCCTACGGAGGCAGCGCGCGTCCCCCTCAGACCGGCCGGTGTCTGGCCTGAGGACCAGCAGCCCTGGGGAGAACGTGCCGACACGGAGGTCCAGGGCACGTCCCCCGGAGAGAAGGGGGACGGGCACCCCTGTCTGGGACCACAGCGGGCAGCACCCATCCCAGCCCGCAGGGGCACCCATCACCTAGCAGTGCTCGTCCGGGGACTCAGCCCGCCACCTCTGGCACGGTGTTTCACGCCAGAAGGGAGAGAGCAGGGTGAGGCAGTCGGGGAGCGCTCATGCCCAGGGACGTGGACGCTGTCCTCGGTCCCAGTGCTCAGGTGACAACGTCCTGGAGCTAACCGTCCCAGTCTCCTCCGGGGCACCGGATCCGGGAAGCCCCTCCTGAGAGCCCTCCTGCCCCCCCTGCTCCTGGGAACAGTCACAATTGGTGGACGAGGAGGTGGACAGGGTCCAGGATGGCAGAAGGCCATCCAGGATGGCCCAGGAGGAGGAAGGGCAGGACGGCGAGGACAGATGCACCTGCCCTGAGCCACCATCCAGGGTCTGGCCGGGGATGCCCTCGCACCTCCCTCCACCCAAGGACTCCAGAGGCATGGGCCGCACTCCTGGGCTTTCACGGCCTCCCTCCCTCATGCCTTCAGTCCCTCAGTCCGTCCTTCCCTCCCTCCTGCCCTCCCTCCCCCTCTAGGCCTTCCTCTTCTTTCCCTCCCTCCTTTCCTCCCTCTCCCCCAGCTTGACTCCCTCCATTCCTCCCTCACCCAGCAGAGGCTCTGGGGTCCCAGCAGGGAACTGAGCCCTGGGGCTTCATCCGGGAGCAGCCCCAACCACATGGTCCCTGTCCCCGGGGCACTCACGGTCACTGTGGGCGCTGACGGGGCCCGGTCCTCAGGTTGAGCAGCGGGATGGCCACTTGGAATCCGCTGCGGAACACGGGGGCCGGCTGCACAGAGGGCGGAAGAGAACGAGGCTTAGCACTGCCTCCAGAAACATCGAGTCCTCCACGTGACGCCCTGGGCGTCCTCGTGGCCCACCGGCCCCAATCCCCCGAAGCCCCAAAGACTGCGTCGGGCCGTGTTGACTGGGGCTTTGGGGCACCGCTCTTGGGCCCCAGGAACAGCATCGCAGCCAACATCCCCAGGGCCTCCGAGTTTTCCTAAGGACCTCGCAGGTCCTCTGAGCCTGACGTCGTCCTCCTTGGGAAGCAATGTCCTGTCGACCCCCGTGTCTGTCTCCTGCCTCTTCTGGGATCCCTCACGGCCACACCCACCACGTGGGGCTGCCATGACCAGGACACACCCTGTGCCCCGTGGCGGACGCCCGCCTCCAACGCTGGGCCCCTCACAAGCCCGGTGCGCTGGGCCAGGCCTGGGCGCTCGCTCGGGGGTCCCCGGATATCTCCGGTGCAGTGCCCTGAGCCTGCTGGCGCTGGGTCGCCTCAGACCAGCCCGGGAGGCCAGCCGGGGGGCCCCTAGGCCAGGTAGGGAGGCGCCAGGCCAGGAGGTCCGGACGAGCCGCTCCCGGGCCCAGTGTGGGGAGCCCGGGCCGAGGCTGCTCCCCCAACGGAGGAGGACCTGGGCCCAGGGAGCTGAGTGGGGACAGGGCACAATGAGCCCAAGCTGGGCAGAGAGCTCCGGGGGGGGGGGTGCCTTGACCTCGGGCCCACTGGGAGACCACATCCCCCCCACAGGGCTCGGTCCCCTGGCGGGGGAAGGTGGTCGTCGGGATGTCCAGGCTCCCGGGCTGCACGGCCGGCAGCCGCTGGCTGGCGTGGGAGGAGGCACGGCTGGCGCAGGAGAGAGCCCTCGGCAGAGAGGAGGGGGCAGGTGCTCCCGCGGCGGCAGGTGCCCGAGGGCGGGCGGCGTGCGCCGGCCTCCGCCGGAAGGCAGAGCCGCGCCAGCCCCGGTGCCCCGAGGCCAAGGCCGAGACCCTCTCCAGCATTGGCCACCGCACCCTCTTGTCTCCACCGACAACCCCACTGTGCCGGGTCTCGGCCGCTTGCTGTCTTTGCACCGGACTTGCCATCCTGCCTTGACCGAGCGGCTACCCTCTGTGGACTGAGGTCCAAAACAAGGACCAGAGGGGCCTGGGGGTATCCACGACCTCGCTCAGCCGGTGAGGGACCGGGCGGCCACCATGCCCCAGCTCCCCCTGTGCTTCTGCCTGGAGTCCTGCCCCGGCTTCCTCGGAAGGAGGAACCCCCAGCACCGTGAGTGTGGGCCCCACTTCCCAGGCCGGGCTCTTCACCCACGGCCCCCTCTGCCGCCCTCCCTGCATCGACTATGCCGACAACAAGGACGAAGATGTGGACGGGACGGCGTGGGAGGACCCCCGAACCCACGGCGGATGGCGGCTCCGAGGATGGGCTCATCCTCAGCTGTGCTCCCGGGAGCCCGGAGCCCGAGGGCACAAGGCCTCCCGCTGCACAAGAAACGATCTCCCGTGGGGGCCGCGGGTCCCCCGGGCTCCGAGCAGGAACCGGAGCTGCCCACATGCGTCCTGCCAAGGAAGGATCAGCCCGGGCTCGCCGGCCCCGTGGCCACAAGGCTCCTCCTGCCCGCCGGTCCTCCGTGTGGGCTGGCTCACCTTCCCCTCAGCAGGGATGGCCAGGCCCTGGCCTAGCTCGGTCCCCTCCCCCGAAGCACCCCACACACACCCTGGCCGCTGCCGGGTCCGGAACCCCGTTCCCATCGGGCCCCGTGCACGCCCGCACCCACGCAGGGACACACCCACGCACGCGCAGCCCACGACGAGTCCCTCGACCCGTCGTGGGAACAGATGCTCGCTGACGGTCTCGAGGTTCCTGAAGAACCCCGTCGCTCCTGCCCAGGAACTGCCTCCTGCCACGGCATCCCCGTGAGAACCCTCCTGGCACAGACCACGTGGCTGAAACGCACACGCTGAGCACACCCCGGGTCGGACAGGGCGTGGACCCACGGGAACACACACGCAGCTGTGAGTGGGAACCTGGGAGTCTCCTCGGGAGGATCTCCCGAGCCGGACCCACGCTGACTCCCTGACCGCCCCCCACCCCATTGCACACGCGGGTGCATGCCCAACACCGACGGGCCCCTGCATGCGGGCAGGGCTCAGCGCGGTGGCCTGCTGCCATCAGCACCACCGAAACAAGTCCGATGTGTGGGGGCCACTGTCTGGACGTGGCATGGGGTGAGGGGTGAGCACGGAGCGGCTGGGGGAGGGGCCCTCGGGGACTCGGGTGTGAGGAGGAAGTCGGGGCAGGGGTCCCCAGGAAGCGGTGACCTCACTTCCCTGACCACAGAGCCCAACAGAATTGGAACCCACGTCACCAGGCACCCACATTCCAGGGACGCCCCCCTGCGCAGCTCGTTGCTTTGGACATCGTCCAACCGACACCATGTTCGCATGCTGCCTCCCAAACTCGGGACGGTGGAGACGGAGGACAGCGCGCCCGGCTACCACTTCCCCGCGCTCTGGAGGTCCTTTCAGGGCTGCCCGACGCCTCTGGCCTTTCGGCCGAAAGGAGACTAAGGTGACACCGGGAGGCCAGAGCCGGCCGCCCAGCCCCACACGATCGCATCGACGGGCGCAGCCACGGGTCCCCTCAACTGCTGGGCTTGTGTGTGTAAGTGTCTTTGTGTGTGTGTGTGTGTGTGTGTGTGTGTGTGTGTGTGTGTGTCTGAGAGCGTGCCTGTGCAGGTATGTGTCTGGAAGGAGGGCTCACGTGCGGTGGGGCCTTCCTGAGCAGGAGCAGGTGGATGAGGGCTAAGATGCCCGGTGGGCAGGTCGCGGTCAAGGTGAAGGCTGGCTGGGTGGGACAGGTGTGGGGGATGTGAGCTCCTGGCCAGGGTCGAACCCCAGAGCCCTGCAGGTGTGGGTCCCGGGACCGGGGGTAGGGCTGGGCAGGCACAGGTCTGGGGCCCATGTGGGAGCAGCAGGGGGACCGGGCAAGAGGAGAGTGGGGTCGGCCGGGCGGGGCTGGGATGGCTCCGGGCCAGCGACCGGTCCCTGTCTTTGCAGAAGGCCACGGAGGAAGAGACGAGGCAGGCGGCCACCACCTCCTCCCTGACCCAGGAGTCCGCAGGCCCAGGAAAGGCTTCCGAGCCTGCCAGGCCACCTGCGGAAGCCGAGCCCCAGGGTGAGAAGGCGGGGCGGGGCTGGGTGCCTGGGTGTGTGCGGGGACGGGTCGGTGCTGGGCCCACAGGGACAAGCCCCACAGGCTGGTGCGGGGCCAGGAGCAAGGACTGGGCTCAGAGCACCCAGCGGGGACACTGCCCTCGGGGAGCCATCCCGCTGAGGGTTCCTTCCCTGGCTGCGGCCTCTCCGCGACACCCCGCCTGGGTCCTGGGGGCGCCAAGGCACATGCAGAGGCAGGCAAGCGCGGGACCTTCTCTCCTCTCACAGCTGCTCCTGGCAAGGAGCTCGGGCCCCTCCTGACATCAGCAGGAGCTGGGGATTGGGAGACGGTGCCTGCCGCCTCCTCAGCCGGGGACCCACCGCCAGCAGGTGACCAGGAACCGGGCCCCGCGGAGCCTGACGCTGCCCAGGAAGAGCTGCGGCCTGCTCCTGCCCCAGGCCGTGCTCCTGCTCCTGCTCCTCTCAGGATCCTGCGCCTTCCCCCGTCCCTGCCCGGGCCCCTCATCCTGCCACAGGCCCAGGTCCTGCCCTGCATCCTGCACCAGCCAGCACCACCGCACCTGACCCAGCTGCAAACCCTGCCGCTGCCCCTGCCCCGTCCCCTGCCCCGGCCTTGGCCACGGCCCCTTCCCCGGCCTGCGCCCCTCTTACTGCCCCACACCCAGCCCCTGCCCCAGCCCCTGCAAGGACTGATTCTCCTTGCCTGGCCCCTGCCCCTTCGCCTGCCACGGAGACAGCTGCTGCCCCTTCCCCTGCCCGTGCCTCTGCCCTTCTTCTTGCCCCACACCCAGCTCGTGTATCTGATCCTGCCCCTTCGCCTGCCCCGACCCAGGCCACGGACACCTCCCCTGTCCCCGCCTGTACCCCTGATCCTGACCCAGTCCCGGCTCGGGCCCTGGATCCTGCGCCAGCCATCGCCGGGACACCTCTCCCAGCTCCAGCCCCTTCCGCGGCCCCTTCCCTTGCCCCTGCCAGGATCCCTGCCCCTTGGCCTGCCCCTGCCTCTGCCCCTGCCAGGACCCCTACCCCTTCACCTGCCTGTGACCCTGCTCCTGCCCCAGACCCAGCTCCTGCCCCTTCTCCAAACCCCGCCAGGACCACTGGCCACTCCCCTGCCCCTGCCTCTGCCCTCCTTCCTGCCCCAGGCCCAGTTCCTACCCGGGATCCTGCCCCTGCCCCTGCCCCTGGCCCTGCCCCTGCCCATGCCCATGCCCATGCCATTGCCTCTGCCCCGATTCCTGCCCCACACGCATGTCCTGCACCTCTTCCTGCCCCTTCCCCTTTCCCTGCCTGGAAGACTGCCCCTTCCCGTGTTCCTCCCTGGGTCCCTGTTCCTGCTCCAGACCCCACCCGTCCTCCTGCTCCTGCCCCTGCCCCTGCCGCTTGCCCACCCCCTTCCCCTGCCCCTCCAAGGACCACTGGCCCTTCCCTTGCCCCTCTCAGGGCCCCTCTGTCTTCGCCTCTCCCTGCCTGGGCCCCTGCTCCTGCCCGAGACCCAGGTCCTGCCCCTGCTCCTGCCCCTTCTCCTGCTCCTGCCTGGGTCCCTCTTGCTGCTCCACACCCAGGCCCTGCCGCTTCCCCGGCCTCGGCCAGGACCGCTGCCCCTCCCTTTGCCCCTCACAGGGCCACTGTCTCTTCCCCTGCCTCTCCCTGTTCCCACCGGACACCTGTTCCAGCCCCACACCCAGCTCCTGCCCCTTGCTCCTGCCCTTTCCCCTGGCCCTGCCTGCACTCCTCTTCCTGGCCCTGACCCAGCTCCAGCCCTGCATGCTGCAGCGGCCGCTCCTGCTGACCCTTTCCGTCCCCTTGCTCCTGCTCCTGCCCCGGTCCCAGCTCTGGCACCAGGCCCAGCTCCTGTGCCGGCCCCTGTCCCAACACCTGCCCCTACACCTGCTCCTGCGGGGCTCCCAGAGCCCCATCCAGAGGCCCCCGCCCTGCGGGGAGAGCTCCCTGGACGGGTACCCTCCGTTCCATGCCCCGACCCCGATGGCCCGCCGCCACGGTTCATCCCCTCCGCCTGGGTTCTTTCTCTCTGCTTCGGTCTCACCATCATCCTAGCTTTGCATGCCCTCGACGCTCTCGCCTATCTCTTTTAAATAAAATGCATCGTTTTTCCGTGGAACCCGTGCTCAACCCTAAGTCCATCCCCGGCGGCGCCCCCCCACCGCCCCCCCCCCCCCACCGCCCCCAACAGCCCAGAACATCGCTGTGGAACAACTCCTTCCCCGAAGAGGACCCTGCGCCCAAGCCCTCCCTGCCCATTGCTCCCCCAGTCCGGCCCCTCGCCACGCCTCAGCTGATTTCTCTCTCCCTTCCTTCCCCTGTTCTGGACGTTTCTGGGAGGGGGATCACTCTGGAGGTGCCCGGGTGTCTGCCCACCTCTTTTCAAAGGGGACTGGGTTTTGTCCTGGGCGTCTTGGACATGGAACTTGCCCCCTGCCATACCGAAAACCCCGAAGGGTTCTAGAGGAGATGGGATCACGGAGGCCCCTTGAGTGCAGAGGGGTCCAAGGTCGGGGCCGTGACCCCTGTTCCCGCCGGGACACCACAGCCTGACCCCAGATGCCACCCGGCAGCTTCCTCCCGGGGCCTGCACACACACCAGGGCGAGGCACACAGCTGGAAGACACACCCCACACGGCATACCCATCGCTCACAACCCAAGGCCAGAGAAAGCTCTCCCCGGCCTCTGGTGCCCCCCAGGCTCCAAGGCACCGGGTCCCACAACGACACAGACCGAAAGCATGCCAGGTGGATGGGGAGGGGGGTGCGGGGGGCCGGCGGCGGACAGGCCACGCGGGGAGCCCGTGTCAGCGATGCGGGAGCTCCCCGGGAAGGCCTCTGGCCAAGGAAACCCTACGGAGGCAGCGCGCGTCCCCCTCAGACCGGCCGGTGTCTGGCCTGAGGACCAGCAGCCCTGGGGAGAACGTGCCGACACGGAGGTCCAGGGCACGTCCCCCGGAGAGAAGGGGGACGGGCACCCCTGTCTGGGACCACAGCGGGCAGCACCCATCCCAGCCCGCAGGGGCACCCATCACCTAGCAGTGCTCGTCCGGGGACTCAGCCCGCCACCTCTGGCACGGTGTTTCACGCCAGAAGGGAGAGAGCAGGGTGAGGCAGTCGGGGAGCGCTCATGCCCAGGGACGTGGACGCTGTCCTCGGTCCCAGTGCTCAGGTGACAACGTCCTGGAGCTAACCGTCCCAGTCTCCTCCGGGGCACCGGATCCGGGAAGCCCCTCCTGAGAGCCCTCCTGCCCCCCCTGCTCCTGGGAACAGTCACAATTGGTGGACGAGGAGGTGGACAGGGTCCAGGATGGCAGAAGGCCATCCAGGATGGCCCAGGAGGAGGAAGGGCAGGACGGCGAGGACAGATGCACCTGCCCTGAGCCACCATCCAGGGTCTGGCCGGGGATGCCCTCGCACCTCCCTCCACCCAAGGACTCCAGAGGCATGGGCCGCACTCCTGGGCTTTCACGGCCTCCCTCCCTCATGCCTTCAGTCCCTCAGTCCGTCCTTCCCTCCCTCCTGCCCTCCCTCCCCCTCTAGGCCTTCCTCTTCTTTCCCTCCCTCCTTTCCTCCCTCTCCCCCAGCTTGACTCCCTCCATTCCTCCCTCACCCAGCAGAGGCTCTGGGGTCCCAGCAGGGAACTGAGCCCTGGGGCTTCATCCGGGAGCAGCCCCAACCACATGGTCCCTGTCCCCGGGGCACTCACGGTCACTGTGGGCGCTGACGGGGCCCGGTCCTCAGGTTGAGCAGCGGGATGGCCACTTGGAATCCGCTGCGGAACACGGGGGCCGGCTGCACAGAGGGCGGAAGAGAACGAGGCTTAGCACTGCCTCCAGAAACATCGAGTCCTCCACGTGACGCCCTGGGCGTCCTCGTGGCCCACCGGCCCCAATCCCCCGAAGCCCCAAAGACTGCGTCGGGCCGTGTTGACTGGGGCTTTGGGGCACCGCTCTTGGGCCCCAGGAACAGCATCGCAGCCAACATCCCCAGGGCCTCCGAGTTTTCCTAAGGACCTCGCAGGTCCTCTGAGCCTGACGTCGTCCTCCTTGGGAAGCAATGTCCTGTCGACCCCCGTGTCTGTCTCCTGCCTCTTCTGGGATCCCTCACGGCCACACCCACCACGTGGGGCTGCCATGACCAGGACACACCCTGTGCCCCGTGGCGGACGCCCGCCTCCAACGCTGGGCCCCTCACAAGCCCGGTGCGCTGGGCCAGGCCTGGGCGCTCGCTCGGGGGTCCCCGGACATCTCCGGTGCAGTGCCCTGAGCCTGCCGGCGCTGGGTCGCCTCAGACCAGCCCGGGAGGCCAGCCGGGGGGCCCCTAGGCCAGGCAGGGAGGCGCCAGGCCAGGAGGTCCGGACGAGCCGCTCCCGGGCCCAGTGTGGGGAGCCCGGGCCGAGGCTGCTCCCCCAACGGAGGAGGACCTGGGCCCAGGGAGCTGAGTGGGGACAGGGCACAAGGAGCCCAAGCTGGGCAGAGAGCTCCGGGGGGGGGGGGTGCCTTGACCTCGGGCCCACTGGGAGACCACATCCCCCCCACAGGGCTCGGTCCCCTGGCGGGGGAAGGTGGTCGTCGGGATGTCCAGGCTCCCGGGCTGCACGGCCGGCAGCCGCTGGCTGGCGTGGGAGGAGGCACGGCTGGCGCAGGAGAGAGCCCTCAGCAGAGAGGAGGGGGCAGGTGCTCCCGCGGCGGCAGGTGCCCGAGGGCGGGCGGCGTGCGCCGGCCTCCGCCGGAAGGCAGAGCCGCGCCAGCCCCGGTGCCCCGAGGCCAAGGCCGAGACCCTCTCCAGCATTGGCCACCGCACCCTCTTGTCTCCACCAACAACCCCACTGTGCCGGGTCTCGGCCGCTTGCTGTCTTTGCACCGGACTTGCCATCCTGCCTTGACCGAGCGGCTACCCTCTGTGGACTGAGGTCCAAAACAAGGACCAGAGGGGCCTGGGGGTATCCACGACCCCGCTCAGCCGGTGAGGGACCGGGCGGCCACCATGCCCCAGATCCCCCTGTGCTTCTGCCTGGAGTCCTGCCCCGGCTTCCTCGGAAGGAGGAACCCCCAGCACCGTGAGTGTGGGCCCCACTTCCCAGGCCGGGCTCTTCACCCACGGCCCCCTCTGCCGCCCTCCCTGCATCGACTATGCCGACAACAAGGACGAAGATGTGGACGGGACGGCGTGGGAGGACCCCCGCACCCACGGCGGATGGCGGCTCCGAGGATGGGCTCATCCTCAGCTGTGCTCCCGGGAGCCCGGAGCCCGAGGGCACAAGGCCTCCCGCTGCACAAGAAACGATCTCCCGTGGGGGCCGCGGGTCCCCCGGGCTCCGAGCAGGAACCGGAGCTGCCCACATGCGTCCTGCCAAGGAAGGATCAGCCCGGGCTCGCCGGCCCCGTGGCCACAAGGCTCCTCCTGCCCGCCGGTCCTCCGTGTGGGCTGGCTCACCTTCCCCTCAGCAGGGATGGCCAGGCCCTGGCCTAGCTCGGTCCCCTCCCCCGAAGCACCCCACACACACCCTGGCCGCTGCCGGGTCCGGAACCCCGTTCCCATCGGGCCCCGTGCACGCCCGCACCCACGCAGGGACACACCCACGCACGCGCAGCCCACGACGAGTCCCTCGACCCGTCGTGGGAACAGATGCTCGCTGACGGTCTCGAGGTTCCTGAAGAACCCCGTCGCTCCTGCCCAGGAACTGCCTCCTGCCACGGCATCCCCGTGAGAACCCTCCTGGCACAGACCACGTGGCTGAAACGCACACGCTGAGCACACCCCGGGTCGGACAGGGCGTGGACCCACGGGAACACACACGCAGCTGTGAGTGGGAACCTGGGAGTCTCCTCGGGAGGATCTCCCGAGCCGGACCCACGCTGACTCCCTGACCGCCCCCCACCCCATTGCACACGCGGGTGCATGCCCAACACCGACGGGCCCCTGCATGCGGGCAGGGCTCAGCGCGGTGGCCTGCTGCCATCAGCACCACCGAAACAAGTCCGATGTGTGGGGGCCACTGTCTGGACGCCGCATGGGGTGAGGGGTGAGCACGGAGCGGCTGGGGGAGGGGCCCTCGGGGACTCGGGTGTGAGGAGGAAGTCGGGGCAGGGGTCCCCAGGAAGCGGTGACTTCACTTCCCTGACCACAGAGCCCAACAGAATTGGAACCCACGTCACCAGGCACCCACATACCAGGGACGCCCCCCTGCGCAGCTCGTTGCTTTGGACATCGTCCAACCGACACCATGTTCGCATGCTGCCTCCCAAACTCGGGACGGTGGAGACGGAGGACAGCGCGCCCGGCTACCACTTCCCCGCGCTCTGGAGGTCCTTTCAGGGCTGCCCGACGCCTCTGGCCTTTCGGCCGAAAGGACACTAAGGTGACACCAGGAGGCCAGAGCCGGCCGCCCAGCCCCACACGCTCGCATCGACGGGCGCAGCCACGGGTCCCCTCAACTGCTGGGCTTGTGTGTGTAAGTGTCTGTGTGTGTGTCTGTGTGTGTGTGTGTGTGTGTGTGTGTGTGTGTGTGTGTGTGTGTCTGTCTGAGAGCGTGCCTGTGCAGGTATGTGTCTGGAAGGAGGGCTCACGTGCGGTGGGGCCTTCCTGAGCAGGAGCAGGTGGATGAGGGCTAAGATGCCCGGTGGGCAGGTCGCGGTCAAGGTGAAGGCTGGCTGGGTGGGACAGGTGTGGGGGATGTGAGCTCCTGGCCAGGGTCGATCCCCAGAGCCCTGCAGGTGTGGGTCCCGGGACCGGGGGTAGGGCTGGGCAGGCACAGGTCTGGGGCCCATGTGGGAGCAGCAGGGGGACCGGGCAAGAGGAGAGTGGGGTCGGCCGGGCGGGGCTGGGATGGCTCCGGGCCAGCGACCGGTCCCTGTCTTTGCAGAAGGCCACGGAGGAAGAGACGAGGCAGGCGGCCACCACCTCCTCCCTGACCCAGGAGTCCGCAGGCCCAGGAAAGGCTTCCGAGCCTGCCAGGCCACCTGCGGAAGCCGAGCCCCAGGGTGAGAAGGCGGGGCGGGGCTGGGTGCCTGGGTGTGTGCGGGGACGGGTCGGTGCTGGGCCCACAGGGACAAGCCCCACAGGCTGGTGCGGGGCCAGGAGCAAGGACTGGGCTCAGAGCACCCAGCGGGGACACTGCCCTCGGGGAGCCATCCCGCTGAGGTTTCCTTCCCTGGCTGCGGCCTCTCCGCGACGCCCCGCCTGGGTCCTGGGGGCGCCAAGGCACATGCAGAGGCAGGCAAGCGCGGGACCTTCTCTCCTCTCACAGCTGCTCCTGGCAAGGAGCTCGGGCCCCTCTTGACATCAGCAGGAGCTGGGGATTGGGAGACGGTGCCTGCCGCCTCCTCAGCCGGGGACCCGCCGCCAGCAGGTGACCAGGAACCGGGCCCCGCGGAGCCTGACGCTGCCCAGGAAGAGCTGCGGCCTGCTCCTGCCCCAGGCCGTGCTCCTGCTCCTGCTCCTCTCAGGATCCTGCGCCTTCCCCCGTCCCCGCCCGGGCCCCTCATCCTGCCACAGGCCCAGGTCCTACCCTGCATCCTGCACCAGCCAGCACCACCACACCTGACCCAGCTGCAAACCCTGCCGCTGCCCCTGCCCCGTCCCCTGCCCCGGCCTTGGCCACGGCCCCTTCCCCGGCCTGCGCCCCTCTTACTGCCCCACACCCAGCCCCTGCCCCAGCCCCTGCAAGGACTGATTCTCCTTGCCTGGCCCCTGCCCCTTCGCCTGCCACGGAGACAGCTGCTGCCCCTTCCCCTGCCCGTGCCTCTGCCCTTCTTCTTGCCCCACACCCAGCTCGTGTATCTGATCCTGCCCCTTCGCCTGCCCCGACCCAGGCCACGGACACCTCCCCTGTCCCCGCCTGTACCCCTGATCCTGACCCAGTCCCGGCTCGGGCCCTGGATCCTGCGCCAGCCATCGCCGGGACACCTCTCCCAGCTCCAGCCCCTTCCGCGGCCCCTTCCCTTGCCCCTGCCAGGATCCCTGCCCCTTGGCCTGCCCCTGCCTCTGCCCCTGCCAGGACCCCTACCCCTTCACCTGCCTGTGACCCTGCTCCTGCCCCAGACCCAGCTCCTGCCCCTTCTCCAAACCCCGCCAGGACCACTGGCCACTCCCCTGCCCCTGCCTCTGCCCTCCTTCCTGCCCCAGGCCCAGTTCCTACCCGGGATCCTGCCCCTGCCCCTGCCCCTGCCCCTGGCCCTGCCCCTGCCCATGCCCATGCCATTGCCTCTGCCCCGATTCCTGCCCCACACGCATGTCCTGCACCTCTTCCTGCCCCTGCCCCTTTCCCTGCCTGGAAGACTGCCCCTTCCCGTGTTCCTCCCTGGGTCCCTGTTCCTGCTCCAGACCCCACCCGTCCTCCTGCTCCTGCCCCTGCCCCTGCCGCTTGCCCACCCCCTTCCCCTGCCCCTCCAAGGACCACTGGCCCTTCCCTTGCCCCTCTCAGGGCCCCTCTGTCTTCGCCTCTCCCTGCCTGGGCCCCTGCTCCTGCCCGAGACCCAGGTCCTGCCCCTGCTCCTGCCCCTTCTCCTGCTCCTGCCTGGGTCCCTCTTGCTGCTCCACACCCAGGCCCTGCCGCTTCCCCGGCCTCGGCCAGGACCGCTGCCCCTCCCTTTGCCCCTCACAGGGCCACTGTCTCTTCCCCTGCCTCTCCCTGTTCCCACCGGACACCTGTTCCAGCCCCACACCCAGCTCCTGCCCCTTGCTCCTGCCCTTTCCCCTGGCCCTGCCTGCACTCCTCTTCCTGGCCCTGACCCAGCTCCAGCCCTGCATGCTGCAGCGGCCGCTCCTGCTGACCCTTTCCGTCCCCTTGCTCCTGCTCCTGCCCCGGTCCCAGCTCTTGCACCAGGCCCAGCTCCTGTGCCGGCCCCTGTCCCAACACCTGCCCCTACACCTGCTCCTGCGGGGCTCCCAGAGCCCCATCCAGAGGCCCCCGCCCTGCGGGGAGAGCTCCCTGGACGGGTACGCTCCGTTCCATGCCCCGACCCCGATGGCCCGCCGCCACTGTTCATCCCCTCCGCCTGGGTTCTTTCTCTCTGCTTCGGTCTCACCGTCATCCTAGCTTTGCATGCCCTCGACGCTCTCGCCTATCTCTTTTAAATAAAATGCATCGTTTTTCCGTGGAACCCGTGCTCAACCCTAAGTCCGTCCCCGGCGGCGCCGCCCCACCCGCCCCCCCCCCTCCACCGCCCCCAACAGCCCAGAACATCGCTGTGGAACAACTCCTTCCCCGAAGGGGACCCTGAGCCCAAGCCCTCCCTGCCCATTGCTCCCCCAGTCCGGCCCCTCGCCACGCCTCAGCTGATTTCTCTCTCCCTTCCTTCCCCTGTTCTGGACGTTTCTGGGAGGGGGATCACTCTGGAGGTGCCCGGGTGTCTGCCCACCTCTTTTCAAAGGGGACTGGGTTTTGTCCTGGGCGTCTTGGACATGGAACTTGCCCCCTGCCATACCGAAAACCCCGAAGGGTTCTAGAGGAGACGGGATCACGGAGGCCCCTTGAGTGCAGAGGGGTCCAAGGTCGGGGCCGTGACCCCTGTTCCCGCCGGGACACCACAGCCTGACCCCAGATGCCACCCGGCAGCTTCCTCCCGGGGCCTGCACACACACCAGGGCGAGGCACACAGCTGGAAGACACACCCCACACGGCATACCCATCGCTCACAACCCAAGGCCAGAGAAAGCTCTCCCCGGCCTCTGGTGCCCCCCAGGCTCCAAGGCACCGGGTCCCACAACGACACAGACCGAAAGCATGCCAGGTGGATGGGGAGGGGGGTGCGGGGGGCCGGCGGCGGACAGGCCACGCGGGGAGCCCGTGTCAGCGATGCGGGAGCTCCCCGGGAAGGCCTCTGGCCAAGGAAACCCTACGGAGGCAGCGCGCGTCCCCCTCAGACCGGCCGGTGTCTGGCCTGAGGACCAGCAGCCCTGGGGAGAACGTGCCGACACGGAGGTCCAGGGCACGTCCCCCGGAGAGAAGGGGGACGGGCACCCCTGTCTGGGACCACAGCGGGCAGCACCCATCCCAGCCCGCAGGGGCACCCATCACCTAGCAGTGCTCGTCCGGGGACTCAGCCCGCCACCTCTGGCACGGTGTTTCACGCCAGAAGGGAGAGAGCAGGGTGAGGCAGTCGGGGAGCGCTCATGCTCAGGGACGTGGACGCCGTCCTCGGTCCCAGTGCTCAGGTGACAACGTCCTGGAGCTAACCGTCCCAGTCTCCTCCGGGGCACCGGATCCGGGAAGCCCCTCCTGAGAGCCCTCCTGCCCCCCCTGCTCCTGGGAACAGTCACAATTGGTGGACGAGGAGGTGGACAGGGTCCAGGATGGCAGAAGGCCATCCAGGATGGCCCAGGAGGAGGAAGGGCAGGACGGCGAGGACAGATGCACCTGCCCTGAGCCACCATCCAGGGTCTGGCCGGGGATGCCCTCGCACCTCCCTCCACCCAAGGACTCCAGAGGCATGGGCCGCACTCCTGGGCTTTCACGGCCTCCCTCCCTCATGCCTTCAGTCCCTCAGTCCGTCCTTCCCTCCCTCCTGCCCTCCCTCCCCCTCTAGGCCTTCCTCTTCTTTCCCTCCCTCCTTTCCTCCCTCTCCCCCAGCTTGACTCCCTCCATTCCTCCCTCACCCAGCAGAGGCTCTGGGGTCCCAGCAGGGAACTGAGCCCTGGGGCTTCATCCGGGAGCAGCCCCAACCACATGGTCCCTGTCCCCGGGGCACTCACGGTCACTGTGGGCGCTGACGGGGCCCGGTCCTCAGGTTGAGCAGCGGGATGGCCACTTGGAATCCGCTGCGGAACACGGGGGCCGGCTGCACAGAGGGCGGAAGAGAACGAGGCTTAGCACTGCCTCCAGAAACATCGAGTCCTCCACGTGACGCCCTGGGCGTCCTCGTGGCCCACCGGCCCCAATCCCCCGAAGCCCCAAAGACTGCGTCGGGCCGTGTTGACTGGGGCTTTGGGGCACCGCTCTTGGGCCCCAGGAACAGCATCGCAGCCAACATCCCCAGGGCCTCCGAGTTTTCCTAAGGACCTCGCAGGTCCTCTGAGCCTGACGTCGTCCTCCTTGGGAAGCAATGTCCTGTCGACCCCCGTGTCTGTCTCCTGCCTCTTCTGGGATCCCTCACGGCCACACCCACCACGTGGGGCTGCCATGACCAGGACACACCCTGTGCCCCGTGGCGGACGCCCGCCTCCAGCGCTGGGCCCCTCACAAGCCCGGTGCGCTGGGTCAGGCCTGGGCGCTCGCTCGGGGGTCCCCGGACATCTCCGGTGCAGTGCCCTGAGCCTGCCGGCGCTGGGTCGCCTCAGACCAGCCCGGGAGGCCAGCCGGGGTGCCCCTAGGCCAGGCAGGGAGGCGCCAGGCCAGGAGGTCCGGACGAGCCGCTCCCGGGCCCAGTGTGGGGAGCCCGGGCCGAGGCTGCTCCCCCAACGGAGGAGGACCTGGGCCCAGGGAGCTGAGTGGGGACAGGGCACAAGGAGCCCAAGCTGGGCAGAGTGCTCCGGGGGGGGGGGTGCCTTGACCTCGGGCCCACTGGGAGACCACATCCCCCCCACAGGGCTCGGTCCCCTGGCGGGGGAAGGTGGTCGTCGGGATGTCCAGGCTCCCGGGCTGCACGGCCGGCAGCCGCTGGCTGGCGTGGGAGGAGGCACGGCTGGCGCAGGAGAGAGCCCTCGGCAGAGAGGAGGGGGCAGGTGCTCCCGCGGCGGCAGGTGCCCGAGGGCGGGCGGCGTGCGCCGGCCTCCGCCGGAAGGCAGAGCCGCGCCAGCCCCGGTGCCCCGAGGCCAAGGCCGAGACCCTCTCCAGCATTGGCCACCGCACCCTCTTGTCTCCACCGACAACCCCACTGTGCCGGGTCTCGGCCGCTTGCTGTCTTTGCACCGGACTTGCCATCCTGCCTTGACCGAGCGGCTACCCTCTGTGGACTGAGGTCCAAAACAAGGACCAGAGGGGCCTGGGGGTATCCACGACCTCGCTCAGCCGGTGAGGGACCGGGCGGCCACCATGCCCCAGCTCCCCCTGTGCTTCTGCCTGGAGTCCTGCCCCGGCTTCCTCGGAAGGAGGAACCCCCAGCACCGTGAGTGTGGGCCCCACTTCCCAGGCCGGGCTCTTCACCCACGGCCCCCTCTGCCGCCCTCCCTGCATCGACTATGCCGACAACAAGGACGAAGATGTGGACGGGACGGCGTGGGAGGACCCCCGCACCCACGGCGGATGGCGGCTCCGAGGATGGGCTCATCCTCAGCTGTGCTCCCGGGAGCCCGGAGCCCGAGGGCACAAGGCCTCCCGCTGCACAAGAAACGATCTCCCGTGGGGGCCGCGGGTCCCCCGGGCTCCGAGCAGGAACCGGAGCTGCCCACATGCGTCCTGCCAAGGAAGGATCAGCCCGGGCTCGCCGGCCCCGTGGCCACAAGGCTCCTCCTGCCCGCCGGTCCTCCGTGTGGGCTGGCTCACCTTCCCCTCAGCAGGGATGGCCAGGCCCTGGCCTAGCTCGGTCCCCTCCCCCGAAGCACCCCACACACACCCTGGCCGCTGCCGGGTCCGGAACCCCGTTCCCATCGGGCCCCGTGCACGCCCGCACCCACGCAGGGACACACCCACGCACGCGCAGCCCACGACGAGTCCCTCGACCCGTCGTGGGAACAGATGCTCGCTGACGGTCTCGAGGTTCCTGAAGAACCCCGTCGCTCCTGCCCAGGAACTGCCTCCTGCCACGGCATCCCCGTGAGAACCCTCCTGGCACAGACCACGTGGCTGAAACGCACACGCTGAGCACACCCCGGGTCGGACAGGGCGTGGACCCACGGGAACACACGCGCAGCTGTGAGTGGGAACCTGGGAGTCTCCTCGGGAGGATCTCCCGAGCCGGACCCATGCTGACTCCCTGACCGCCCCCCACCCCATTGCACACGCCGGTGCATGCCCAACACCGACGGGCCCCTGCATGCGGGCAGGGCTCAGCGCGGTGGCCTGCTGCCATCAGCACCACCGAAACAAGTCCGATGTGTGGGGGCCACTGTCTGGACGCGGCATGGGGTGAGGGGTGAGCACGGAGCGGCTGGGGGAGGGGCCCTCGGGGACTCGGGTGTGAGGAGGAAGTCGGGGCAGGGGTCCCCAGGAAGCGGTGACCTCACTTCCCTGACCACAGAGCCCAACAGAATTGGAACCCACGTCACCAGGCACCCACATTCCAGGGACGCCCCCCTGCGCAGCTCGTTGCTTTGGACATCGTCCAACCGACACCATGTTCGCATGCTGCCTCCCAAACTCGGGACGGTGGAGACGGAGGACAGCGCGCCCGGCTACCACTTCCCCGCGCTCTGGAGGTCCTTTCAGGGCTGCCCGACGCCTCTGGCCTTTCGGCCGAAAGGAGACTAAGGTGACACCGGGAGGCCAGAGCCGGCCGCCCAGCCCCACACGCTCGCATCGACGGGCGCAGCCACGGGTCCCCTCAACTGCTGGGCTTGTGTGTGTAAGTGTGTGTGTGTGTGTGTGTGTGTGTGTGTGTCTGTGTGTGTGTGTGTGTGTGTGTGTGTGTGTGTGTCTGAGAGCGTGCCTGTGCAGGTATGTGTCTGGAAGGAGGGCTCACGTGCGGTGGGGCCTTCCTGAGCAGGAGCAGGTGGATGAGGGCTAAGATGCCCGGTGGGCAGGTCGCGGTCAAGGTGAAGGCTGGCTGGGTGGGACAGGTGTGGGGGATGTGAGCTCCTGGCCAGGGTCGATCCCCAGAGCCCTGCAGGTGTGGGTCCCGGGACCGGGGGTAGGGCTGGGCAGGCACAGGTCTGGGGCCCATGTGGGAGCAGCAGGGGGACCGGGCAAGAGGAGAGTGGGGTCGGCCGGGCGGGGCCGGGAAGGCTTCGGGCCAGCGACCGGTCCCTGTCTTTTCAGAAGGCCACGGAGGAAGAGAAGAGGCAGGCGGACACCACCTCCTCTCTGACCCAGGAGTCCGCAGGCCCAGGAAAGGCTTCCGAGCCTGCCAGGCCACCTGCGCAAGCCGAGCCCCAGGGTGAGAAGGCGGGCCGGGGCTGGGTACCTGGCCGTTTGCGGGGACAGGTCGGTGCTGGGCCCACATGGACGAGCCCCACAGGCTGGTGGGGGCCAAGGAGCAAGGACTGGGCTCAGAGCACCCAGCGGGGACACTGCCCTCGGGGAGCCGTCCCGCTGAGGGTTCCTTCCCTGGCTGCGGCCTCTCCGCCACGCCCCGCCTGGGTCCTGTGGGCGCCAAGGCACATGCAGAGGCAGGCAAGCGCGGGACCTTCTCTCCTCTCCCAGCTGCTCCTGGCAAGGAGCTCGGGCCCCTCCTGACATCAGCAGGAGTTGGGGATTGGGAGACGGTGCCTGCCGCCACCTCAGCCGGGGACCAGCCGCCAGCAGGTGACCAGGAACTGGGCCCCGCAGAGCCTGACGCTGCCCAGGAAGAGCTGGGGCCTGCTCCTGCCCCGGGCCCTGCTCCTGCTCCTGCTCCTGCCCCGGGCCCTGCTCCTGCTCCTGCTCCTCTCACGATCCTGCGCCTTCCCCCGTCCCTGCCTGGGCCCCTCATCCTGCCACAGGCCCCGCTCCTGCCCTGCATCCTGCACCAGCCAGCACCACTGCACCTGACCCAGCTCCAAACCCTGCCGCTGCCCCTGCCCCGTCCCCTGCCCCGGCCTTGGCCCCGGCCCCTTCCCCGGCCTGCGCCCCTCTTACTGCCCCACACCCAGCCCCTGCCCCAGCCCCTGCAAGGACTCATTCCCCTTGCCCGGCCCCTGCCCCTTCGCCTGCCACGGAGACAGCTGCTGCCCCTTCCCCTGCCCGTGCCTCTGCCCTTCTTCTGGCCCCACACCCAGCTCCTGTATCTGATCCTGCCCCTTCGCCTGCCCCGACCCCGGCCACGGACACCTGCCCTGTCCCCGCCTGTGCCCCTGATCCTGACCCAGTCCCGGCTCGGGCCCTGGATCCTGCGCCAGCCATCGCCGGGACACCTCTCCCGGCTCCAGCCCCTTCCACGGCCCCTTCCCTTGCCCCTGCCAGGATCCCTGCCCCTTGCCCTGCCCCTGCCTCTGCCCCTGCCAGGACCCCTACCCCTTCGCCGGCCTGTGCCCCTGCTCCTGCCCCAGACCCAGCTCCTGCCCCTTCTCCAAACCCCGCCAGGACCACTGGCCACTCCCCTGCCCCTGCCTCTGCCCTCCTTCCTGCCCCAGGCCCAGTTCCTACCCTGGATCCGGCCCCTGCCCCTGCCCCTGCCCCTGTCCGTGCTGTTGCCTCTGCCCCGATTCCTGCCCCACACGCATGCCCTGCACCTCTTCCTGCCCCTGCCCCTTTCCCTGCCTGGAAGACTGCCCCTTCCCGTGTTCCTCCCTGGGTCCCTGTTCCTGCTCCAGACCCCAGCCGTCCTCCTGCTCCGGCCCCTGCCCCTGCCGCTTGCCCGCGCCCTTCCCCTGCCCCTCCAAGGACCACTGGCCCTTCCCTTGCCCCTCTCAGGGCCCCTGTGTCTTCGCCTCTCCCTGCCTGGGCCCCTGCTCCTGCCCGAGACCCAGGTCCTGCCCCTGCTCCTGCCCCTTCTCCTGCTCCTGCCTGGGTCCCTCTTGCTGCTCCACACCCAGGCCCTGCCGCTTCCACGGCCTCGGCCAGGACCGCTGCCCCTCCCTTTGCCCCTCGCAGGGCCACTGTCTCTTTCCCTGCCTCTCCCTGTTCCCACCAGACACCTGTTCCTGCCCCACACCCAGCTCCTGCCCCTTGCTCCTGCCCTTTCCCCTGGCACTGCCTGCACTCCTCTTCCTGGCCCTGACCCAGCTCCAGCCCTGCATGCTGCACGGGCCGCTCCTGCTGACCCTGTCCTTCCCCTTGCTCCTGCTCCTGCCCCGGTCCCAGCTCATGCACCAGGCCCAGCTCCTGTGCTGGCCCCTGTCCCAACCCCTGCACCTACACCTGCGACCGGCGCAGCCACGGGTCCCCTCATCCGCTGGCTTTGTGTGTGTATGTGTGTTTGTGTGTGTGTGTGTGTGTGTGTGTGTGTGTGTGTCTGTGAGCTTGCCTGTGCATACATGTGTCTGGAAGGAGGGCTCACGTGCGGTGGGGCCTTCCTGAGCAGGAGCAGGTGTCTGAGGGGTCTGATGCCTGGTGGGCAGGTCGCGGTCAAGGTCAAGGCTGCCTGGGTGGGACAGTTGTGGGGGATGTGAGCTCCTGGCCAGGGTCGATCCCCAGAGCCCTGCAGGTGTGGGTTCCGGCACCGGGGGTAGCGCTTGGCAAGCACAGGTTTGTGGCCCATGTGGGAGCAGCAGGGGGCCCGGGCAAGAGGACAGTGGGGTCGGCCAGGCGGGGCTGGGATGGCTCCGGGCCAGCGACCGGTCCCTGTCTTTGCAGAAGGCCAGGGAGGAAGAGAAGAGGCAGGCGGACACCACCTCCTCTCTGACCCAGGAGTCCGCAGTCCCAGGAAAGTCTTTCTAGCCTGCCAGGCCACCTGCCGAAACTGAGCCCCAGGGTGAGAAGGTGGGGCGGGCTGGGTGCCTAGGCGTGTGCGGGGACGGGTCGGTGCTGGGCCCACAGGGACGAGCCCCACAGTCTGGTGGGGGGCCAGGAGCAAGGACTGGGCTCAGAGCACCCAGCGGGGACACTGCCCTCGGGGAGCCGTCCCGCTGAGGGTTCCTTCCCTGGCTGCGGCCTCTCCGCCACGCCCCGCCTGGGTCCTGTGGGCGCCAAGGCACATGCAGATGCAGGCAAGCGCGGGACCTTCTCTCCTCTCCCAGCTGCTCCTGGCAAGGAGCTCGGGCCCCTCCTGACATCAGCAGGAGCTGGGGATTGGGAGACGGTGCCTGCCGCCACCTCAGCCGGGGACCAGCCGCCAGCAGGTGACCAGGAACCGGGCCCCGTAGAGCCTGACGCTGCCCAGGAAGAGCTGGGGCTTGCTCCTGCCCCGGGCCCTGCTCCTGCTACTCTCAAGATCCTGCGCCTTTACCCGTCCCTGCCTGGAACCCTCATCCTGCCACAGGCCCAGCTCTTGCCCTGCATCCTGGACCAGCCAGCACCACTGCACCTGACCCAGCTCCAAACCCTGTTGCTGCCCCTGCCCCATCCCCTGCCTCGGCCTTGGCCCCGGCCCCTTCCCCGGCCTGCGCCCCTCTTACTGCCCCACACCCAGCCCCTGCCCCAGTCCCTGCAAGGACTCATTCCCCTTGCCCGGCCCTGCCCCTTCGCCTGCCCTGGAGACAGCTGCTGCCCCTTCCCCTGCCCGTGCTTCTGCCATTCTTCTTTCCCCACACCCAGCTGGTGTCCCTGATCCTGCCCCTTCGGCTGCCCTGACCCAGGCCACGGACTCCTCCCCTGTCCTCGCCTGTGCCCCTAATTCTGACCTAGTCCCGGCTCCTGGCCTGGATCCTGCGCTGGACATCGCCCGGGGCACCTGCCCCAGCTCCAGCCCCTTCCACTGCCCCTGTCCCTACCTCTTTCCCTGCTCCATCTCCTCCCCTTCGTGTAGTTCGCATGGTTCCCTCACAGACCCGTAGGTCTGTCCTGGCATCCAGCCGTCCTGGGCAGAACCTGTGGACACGAAAGTCCAGTGCAGTTCCCCCGGAGGGTAGGGTGTTGGGCCCCCCTGTCTGGCACAACAGTCGGCAACTCCTATCCGAGTCTGCCGTTGCAATCTTCACCTAGCAGTACTCGTCCTGGTATTCACCCCAGAAATACTGGCGCAGTTTTTAAAGATGTATTGTCAGGGTTTCCCAGCCCAGAGGTGCTAGAGAGAGCATTGAGTGGAAGAGCGCTAATGCCCAAGTGATGGATGCGATCCACTGCAACCTCCTGAACACAGCTGCCCCCCACTACCCCTTGCATTTCCTTTCCATCTGCGAGCCCTTAAGGACAGCCTCTGGCCAAACGTTCCTCCATCTACCCTGGCGATAGTTGGTATCACATACCTGTCCTCCCATATCCTCCTCCCGGGACTGAGAACAGGTGTCACCAGACAGGGGCTTGTGGAGATGAACTGTGTCTGTTGGTCCCCAAGACATCCTTCTGTCCTTAGGCCCTGGTTAAAAAAAAGAACCAAAAAAAGAAAACAAAAAAACACTACTTAACAATGGGACTTGTCTCCTTTCGTCAATATCTTGGCTACTTCAGCCTTTGGCGGTAACTGTGCATGCCGCCCCTTCTGGGAAGAGGGTGGAGATGCCTCAGGCACTGGTGCGGGCTTTGGGTCCCCTCTGCCAGTGGGTGTTTACCAACCCTGGGCCAGCGGCCCGTTCTGCAACTTGACACGGTGCCGAAGCAGGAGAGAAGGTCACCAGGCTGACCGCCTATCCCTGTGCCTTCTGGAAGGAAACAGCCCACAGCCTTCTGGAGTGGCGCCAAGCCAACTCCAGAACTGGTTCTGCTCTTGGGCTCTGAACCGGGTCCTGGTGGCGGACTGGCTGGGAGAACGGGTGTGCACCTGGCTTTCCTTGGGAATGAATGCTGGCGCTACTCTGCCCTCCGGGGAGTTCCATGGGAGGGAGCCAGAGTGGCTCTAGACTGTGGGGTCCCCAGCTTAACCTCTTGGGCTGCTTCCACAGCTAGCTGGAGTCCCATGCTGGGTCAAGTTCTAGGGTATACAGGGTACTAGATCTCAGCTGCCGGCAGAATTTGCGGACTCTTTTCCTTGGGGTCAGCCTGAGCTGGTCACAAGCCTTCACGCTTGACATCCTCACGGGGAGGTCGGGGACCCAGCCCCAAGACACTGGACGACAGACACTATCACCACATAGGCACAATCTCACATACCATTTTTACTCCCATGCATTTCTTTATCAAGTGGAGGAATGCAACTAAAACTCTGGAATTTGGATTCCTCCTAAAAATCAAGACTGGTGCGGCACCTGGGGGGGGCCCAGTCCGTGAAGCCTCTGCCTTCACCTCGGGTCCTGAACTCAAAGCCCTGGGATCCAGTCTGGCATTGGGCTCCCTGCACAGCGGGGAATTGTCTTCTCTCTCTGCCCCATCTCCCAGGTCATTCCCACCCTCTAAATTCAACAAAGAACATCTGTTAAGGAAAAGAAAGAAAGAAAGAAAGAGAGAGAGAGAAAGAAAGAAGAAAAGAAAAGAAAGAAGGAAAGAAAGGAAGGAAGGAAGGAAGAAAGAGGAAGGGAGGAAGGGAGGAAGGGAAGAAGGTGAAAAATAACATAATATAAAGAAAGTGTGGCCATGGGGAGCCGGCCCTCCCAGGCTGCACTGCTGCCGGGAGCTGAGTAAACTAGTCTGCTCGCGCCTCACGGTCTCTACTTGGCCTTCAGGCCTCCTTCTCAGGACACATTGTGCGCCTTGGAGAAAATGAAAGAAGTAGTAGTAAGAGACAGATTATAAAGACAAAAGAAACTAAAAGAAAGAAGCTATCAGTGTCTACCAGCAGGAATCCTCTACTGTCAACTGAGTTAGTAGACGCTAAATGATACAAGGGGAAAGGCCAAATAAGGGCCCAGATAATGAAGCAATTTACATATCTCCTAATATTCAACATAAAAGCATACTGTGCACTTCAAAAAAATAATATAATGGCTTCAATGAATTCTGTGCCTCTGCATTAGCATGGGTAATCAATGGTGACTACAAAGTAATTCATATCATTAATTATAAATAGCCCATTTTGAAGAAGTAAGCTACAACTGCATTGCACTTAATTTAATCAAGCATGGTACACGTTACTAATTAAGTTGAGAGTAACTAACCCAAGTGTTCAATTTCAAAAGAAATAAGGACTGGAACAGATGATATATCAACCCAATGGTGATTGACTTTGTTTTATATTCAATCAAAATTATTATATCATAGTTAACTTCAACCATTTTCACCATAATTTTACAAAGCATTTCTTGAAGAAGTAGAGATTATTCAAAAAGTTAAATAATTGCAAAGGTCCCACAGGCAATACCCTATAGCAACATTTCACACTTTTGTACTAAAATGAAGTCATGAAAATGAACTTTCCTAACACTAATATATAATATAGACTATGTATCCAGGTACTTAAATTTTATGAGCTTGAGAATATTGTACAGGTGAGCTCAGAAGATTTCAGCAAAGAAATCCTACCAGACACTTTTTCTAAACAGAAATCAATGGCAACACATGGATCATATGTAAATCAACTCAGTATCTTAAGAAGCCAATCAACATTGTTTTCTTCCTATGGATTTTGCTCACATCATTAAATTCAAAGAGTATTTTCTAGATTTCTCTTTCGTTCAGGTTCCACTATTGCTACAGAATGCAATGGTACTGAAGAGGACTATATTGAGCAGGTGAAAGCTAGATACATCCTTTTTTAAGAACAATGAAAAACTTTTTAGTGACCAAATTGCTAAGTGGATGAGTGAACTAGTGACTGATAAAGACTGCCTTCAGAATCATGTCAGTTTTCCATTTCCCAAGCTGAGCTACTTGTCAATGTTTTGATTTGCTATCTTTGTAGCAGAGACATCCAAAACACTGTCTTCTGCAAATAACTGAATTTATTTTTCTGCAAGACACATTATGTGCCATATAGAGCTTGGACAATTTCATGTTACTCATGTCCTTTACTACAGCTATTTATAAGGATGCTCCCAAAAAAGGCTGATCCTGAAGGAAATCCTAAAAGTAAAAATGAGAATGTGAATAATATAAACTTCCCTAATAATTGTGGTGAATACTTAAGCTGTACAGTTTTGGATTCCATGGGGATATTTCAATTCAGTAGATTTCTCTATAATACAATCTTCAGAGTGTTAACTGACATTCTCATCTGTGTTATGTTCTCAGACTGTAGCTAAAACATTTTCCCCCACAGGTGGTCAGTTGTATGCCAACTACTCATGTCTACCACTGTTAACAAGGTATGCTAATTTGGTCAAGGTATTCAAGATAAATAGAGTATGCAGGATTTTTATGTGGGGAGGAAACTACTGGTGTGATGGAGGGCAGAAGAGAGTCTTTCACACTGCGGAGCACACAGAGAGGATGAATCCCAGTGATATTTGCCTGTGAAAACAGGAGGGGCCAAATTGTGGGTTCCTGGGGAGCTCAGAGGACATTACTAAGCAGAGTCCCTGCCCTTAAAGACATAGTAGGACAAATAACCTATGCAGATACAGCCTATAAGCAGCAGTTTGAAAAATGCTGGGGGTTGGGGCAGGGGCAGGGAGAAGGCAGCAGATGGGAGGGAGAGGGATTTGCTCATCTTAGAGCATGGCCCAGAGAAAGAAGGATCACAGAGAGAGCCCTTCAGGAGCAAAGGAGCTGGCAGTTGCCATTTTCCCCACCCTCAGCATAAATAACCACCAACTCCAGGAATTAGCCACAACACTCATTATCTAACTGACTTGCACCAAGCCTGCTCCCCTCCCCACCAAGGCTTTCACAGTCATGCTCCCCTTAGTCCTGGTGCTGCAGATCCCACCCTCAGGAGAGCAATGCAAACCCTGCCAACATATGTCCTGACCCTTGTGTTTTGTGGGACTTTACTTTTGGGGGTGCTAGGTCTCCTTTAGCAAGCAGAGCACCACACAACTTGTTAAAATGCACCCCACCACCCCTGCTCAGGACCAGACATTGCCCATGAGAGGCAAAGAGAGCCTCTTCAGACAACTGGAAAGGAAAAATAGACCAAGACTCAACAGGAGAGCAGACATAAGACATAGGAGATGCTCCCTGAACTGCCAGGCCCTGGAGAACAGGCTACACTGCTCTGCAGGGCACTACAGGACTCCTTCTTCATAAGGCTATTATCATTAAGGACAAGAGAAATAGCTGAATTCCCTAAAAAAACAAAACAGAAACAGAAAGTCAGACAGGAGGAGCAGACAGAGAAATAGCTCCCAAATGAAGGAACGGAGTCAAACTATGGCAAGGGGCCAAAGCAAAACAGTTATAAGTAATATGCCCGGTAGAGAATTTAACGTAATGGTCATACCCCACCTATACGCTGCCTTCAAGAGGCTAATTTCAGAAAAATGATCATGAAGATACTCACTGGACTTGAAAAAAGAGTAGAAGACATCAATGAGCCCTTAACATAAAGATAAAAAAGAACCAATCAGAGATCAAGAACACAAAAAATGCAATACAATTCACAGAATAAACAGCAGACTATATGAAGCAGAGGAATGAACACATGACCTGGAAGACAGAAAAATGACGAGTAATCAAGCTGAGCAAAGAAAAGGAAAGAAACTTAAGCAAATTGTGAATAGTCTTAGGGGACTCAGTGATTCCATCAAGTATAATAACACTCGCATTATAGGTGTCCCAGAAGAAGGGAGAAAAGGGGGCAGGCAATGTTTTTGAAGAAATAGTAGGTAAAAATTTTCCTAATCTGGGGAAGGAAACAGAGATACAGATCCAGGACGTATAAAAATCCCCCTAAAAATCTAACCCAAGGGGGTCCACACCAAGAGACACAGGAATCAAAATGGCAAAAGGTAGCAATAAATAACAACAACAACAATAATGTAAAAGCTGTAAGAGAAAAGAAGGCTGTTATATATAAAAGAAACCCCATAAGGCCATCAGTCAATTTTTCATCAGAAATTTTGCAGGCCAAAACAGAATGGCATGATATATTCAAAGTGCCAAAAGGGAAATATCTTCAGCCAAGAATACTCTATCCAGCAAGACTATCATTCAAAATTGAAGGAAAGGTAAAGAGATTCTCAGACAGATAAAACTAAAAACTTCATGACTATTAAGCAATCCCTATAAGACATATTAAAGAGGATTCTTTGAATGGAAAGGAAAGACCATAAACGAGAGCATAAAACAAAACAAAACAAAACAAAAACAAAACACAAAATAAGTGAAAATAAGTATTTCTGTAAAAACCAGTCAAGGGATTCATAAAATAAAAGATGCAAAACATGGCACCACACATCTAAAATGTGGACTTGGGGGGAGAGGAACTAAAAAATAGGTTTCAACTTCAGCAACGATATATCAAGTTAATATAGACTGTTATATGCAGAAGATGTTATATATAAACCTAATGGTAACCACAAATCAAAAACTAACAAGAAATATGCAAAGAAAAAAGAGAAAGGAATCCAAGCACATCACCTCCAGCCAAGAAATCATAAAAGAGAGACCAAGGGACGAAAGGAACAGAGAAAATCTATAGAAACAAACACAAAACAAGTAACAAAATGGCAATAAATACATACCTATCAATAATTACTTCACATGTAAATGCACTAAACACTCCAATTAAAATATACCAGGTGACAGAGTGGATTTAAAAACAACAACAACAACACAACACCCACCTATATGCTGCCTCCAAGAGGCTAATTTCAGGGAAAAACAAAAAACAAACAAACAAAACCAACCTTGCAGATTGAAAATGAGGGGATGGAAAAACATTTATCATGCAAATGGGTGTCAAAAGAAGAGCAGAGTAGCAATACTTATATCAGACAAAGCAGACTTTAAAACAAAGACTGTAACAAGTTTCAAAGAAGAACACTATATAATAATAAAGAGGACAGTCCAATAAGAGGATATAGCAATGGGAAATATTTGTGTGCACACCATGGGGGAGCAAAATATATAATGCTGCTAATACAAGGCATAAAGGAAATAATTGATAATAATAATAGAAGGGGATTCTAACACCCTACTTACATTTATGGACAGATAATCCAAACATAAAATCAACAAGGAAACAGTGGCCTTGAATGACACACTGGACCACATGGATTTAACAGACATATTTAGAACATTCCATCCTAAAACAGTAGCTTTTCAAATGCATACAGAACATTCTCCAGAATAGACTACACATTAGGCCACAAAACAAGTCTCAACAATTTAGAAAAATCTGTCATATCATGTATCTTCTCTGGTCACAATGATAGGAAACTAAAAATCAACCACAAGAAAAAAATCTGGAAATAACACAAATACACAGGGGTTAAATACCATGCTCCTAACAATGAATGGGTCAACCAAGAAATCAAGGAAAAATAAAAAGTTACATGGCAACGAATGAAAATGAAAACAGAATAGTTGAAATTCTTTGGGATTCAATAAAAGTGGTTCTAAGAGGGAGGTTTATAGCAATACAGGCCTACCTCGAGTAGCAAGAAAATTCTCAAACAACCTAATAACCTTACTCTAAGGGAACTACAAAAACAAAACAAAAAAAAACCAAATCCAGCAAAAGGACAGAAATAATAAAGAATTAGAGTGGAAATAAATGATATAGAAATTAAATAACAACCAATACAATGGAATGGATCAATAAAACAAGGAGCTGATTCTTTGAAAAAATAAAGTTGATAAACCTCTAGCAAGACTCATTAAAAAAAAAAAGAGGACTCAAACTCACTAATGAAAAAGGAGAAATAAAAACCAAGAACACAGATATTATAAATATTAAATTATGAAAACCTTAATGATAACAAATTGGATACCTTAGAATGGATAAATTCTTAGAAACACATAACTAACCAAAATGAAAGCAGGAAGAAATGAAGAAACAGAAAATATGAACAGACCAATTACCAGCAATAAAACTGAATCAGTAATCCACAAATTTCCAAAAAACAAAAGTCCAGGACCAGATGGCTTCACAAGAAAATTCTACCAAACATTTAGAGAGGCTAACACTCCTTCTTCTCAAACCATTCCAAAAAATACAAAAGGAAGGAAAACTTTCAAATTCTTTCTCTGAGGCCAGGATGGCCCTGATACCAGAACCAGATAAAGGCATGACAAAAAAGAAACAAACAAAACAACAAAAAACTACATTACTATGATGCACAAATCCTCAGCAAAAATATAGCAAACTGAACCCAACAATACATTAAAAAATACACCACAATCAAGTGGGATTTATTCCTGGAATGCAAAGGTGGTTCAACATTTGAAAAACAACCAATATAGTACATCACATCAATGAGAGAAGGACAGAAACCATATAATCATTTCAACAGATGCAGAAAAAGCACTTGACAAAGCACAACGTTCATTCATGATAAAAATCTTTTGCAAAGTAAGACTAGAGAGAACACATCTCAAAATAATAAAGGCCTTACATTAAAAACTCACAGCCAGCATCATACTCAAAACTGAGAGCTTTTCTGTTAAGGCCAAGAACAAGAAAATGATGTCCACTCTCACCACTTTTATTTAATATAGTACTAGATGTCTCAGCCATAGCAATTAGACAACATAAAGAAATAAAAGGCATCCAAATTGGTAAGGAAGAAGTAAAACTCTTGGTATTTGCAGATGTAGTGTGGTAATCTATATGTAGAAAACCCTAAGGACACCACCCAAAACTGCTATAACTGATAAATGAATCCAGTAAAGTTGCAGGATATAAAAACCCATGTACAGAAAACTGTTGCATTCCTATACAATCATAATGAAGCAGCAGAAAATAAATTAAGAAAATGGTCCCATTTACAACTGCACCAAAAACAATAAAATATCTAGGAATTAAACATAACCAAGAGGTGAAAGATATATACTCTGAAAATTATCAAGCACTGGCAAAAGAAATCCAAGCAACACAAAGAAATTGAAAGGCATTCCACGCTCATGGGTTGGAAGAATGTATACCATTAAAATGTATATACTAGTCCAAGAAATTTACAGATTTAATGCAATCTCTATCAAAATACCAACAGCATTTTTCACAGAAATGGGACAAATGATCCTAAAATGTGTACGGAACCCCAAAGACCTCAAATAGCAAAGCTATCTTGAAAAAGAGAAAATAAAAGTGGAGGAATCACAATTCAGATTTAAAGTTATAAAGCAGTAGAAATTAATCCAGTTTGGTACTGGCATGAAAATAGACACACAGATAATGGATTAGAATAGAAAAGCCAGAAACAAAGCAATGATTATCTGGACAGTTAATCTTTGGCAAAGGAAGATGAATATGTAATGGAAAAAAAGACAGTCTCTTCAAACAATGGTATTGGGAAAACTGTACATCTACATGCAAATGAATGAAATGGGACCATTTTCTTTTACCATATAGAAAAATAAACTCCAAATGGATTAAAGACCTAAATATAAGACATGAAACCATGAAAATCCTAGAGAAGAGCAAAGAGCTGCTATAGCAACTTCTTACTGGATATATCTCTGGAGGCAAGGGAAAAAAAAAGGCAAAAATACACTATTGGGGTCTCATCAAAATACAAAGCATTTGCATAACAAAGGAAATGATCAAATAAAAATAAAAGGCCACCAATTGAAAGGGAGAAGATATTTGCAAATGACATATCTGATAAAGGGTTCTTATCAAAAATATGTAAAGAACCCATACAACTCATTACCCCAAAAAAACAAATATTACAAAAAAAAAATAGAAGACATGAACAGACATTTCTCCAAAGAAGACATCCAAATGGCCAGCAGACATATGAAATGATGCTCAATATCACTTATCAGGTACATGCAAATCAAAACTACAACGAGCTATCACCTCACACCTGTCAGAAGGGCTAAAATCAAAACTACAAGAAACAAGTGTTGGCAAGGATGTCGAGAAAAAGGAACTCTTGGGCACTGTTGGTGAGAATGTGAACTGTTGCAGCAACTGTATGAAACAGTAGGGCAGTTCCCCCCAAAATTCAAACAGAAATACCCTACAATCTAGTAATTGTACGATTTGGTATTTACCCTCAAAATACAAAAGCACTAATTCAAAGGGATACATGCACCTCTAGATTTATTCAGCATTATCTACAATAGTCAAATTATGGAAGCAGCCCAGTGTCCATCCACAGATGAATGAATAAAGATAAAGTGATGTTTACATATACAGCAGAGTATTACTCATCCATTAAGAAGAATGAAATCTTGCCATTTGCAATGACATGGATAGAGTTAGAGGGTATAATGCTAAGTGAAATAATTCGGTCAGAGAAAGACTCACTCATATGTGAAATTTAAGAAATAAAAAAGGCACAAAGGAAAAAAAAGAGAGAGAGAGAGACCGAGAGAGAGAGAGAGAAATAGAGACAAACCAGGAGACAGAGTATGAAGAACAAACTGACATTTATCAGAGGAAAGGTGAGTGGCAGTATGGGTTAAAAAGGGTATGGGGAATAAGAACATACTTATTTCAATGAAAATAAAATAAAACAGGGGCACTTGGTTGGCTGAGGTGGTTAAGCATCTGCTTTAGCTTAGGTCATGATCCCAGAGTCCTGAGATAGAGCCCTGTCTCAGGCTCCCTGCTCACCAAATAAAATCTTAAAAAATAAAAAAATAAAATAAAATAATAAAAAAATAAAGTAGTGCTTAGCACAAAGTTGTCTAGATATAGATATTGATATAGATACATAGATAGATAGATTGCATGCATTTTTTTTAAATTTAGTCCTCTTAACACCATATGAAGTATTACTAACTTAGGACTTAGGTGTACAGGTAAAGAAAGGAAGACCAGCAAAAGTCAGCTATGTGCCAAGGATAACAACCAGAAAACAGATGATCTGGGATTTGAGCCGAAGACTGCATCTGCCAGATGCAAAAGCCTACCTGCCCCACTGCCTATTCTTCCAATCTGCCTAATCCCCCACCCAGTTCTGTGACAGTATGTATACTCTATATGTCATTTGATACAATGATTTTAAATTTGTCATTCAATGCATTTTTGTTAAATGCCAAATTCAAGGTTATTTCCTTATCTCATTCATTTCTCTTTAGCATAAATTATACTTCTCAATGTTCTTTAGTAAATAGACCACTGGAATTTTTATAGATTTTAAATTTAGTAATTGCATTTAAAAATCCCCATTGCCACATAAATATGAATTCCAACTGATGAGCATAAAATAATTTACTGAACTGTAATCATAATATATTTTTTTAAAAGCATTTTCCTGAGTTTGGTTTCACATAGTGAAGAAAACACTGTCAGTTTTTCATTACAAACTACACTATTTAGAGCCTTTCTAACTTAGAAAACACATGTGGAAAACTGACATGTAAGATCCTGGTGTGAGCCTCCTTTAACAAATTTTAAACTCTTTAAGCAAATATCATCCTAGCATTTACCCACTATGCACTGCTTTTTGATGGAAAATGCCCTTTGGGTTTCTCAGCAAGACTAGCACATTTTTTAAGTGGAGAGATATTTTTCTTTTCTATAAAGACAGGAGAAGTTCCTTGTAAATCCTGCTACCTTCTCTTCCAGTAAGCTTTCTTCTTGACCCAAAAAGATTCTTATAGGACTCTAATACAATTACCTTGACTTCAGGTCTAGACATGTCAAGTTGTATGTGTTTGAACTCTGAGCCGTGGTGTCTATAAGGGGATAGAGAACATCTCTCCTTTTCTACACATAGTATCTCACAGGGGAGATGACATAGGGCATGTGGAAGCAGTTTGAAAACTATCAGGCTGTGTAAAAATATAAGATTAATACTATTCACAGAAGTTGTACAAGAGAACACACCATTGTTTTGTTTTGCTTTGGTTTGGTTTGGTTTCGGTTTTGTTTTAAGAGAGAGAGAGAGAGAGAGAGAGAGAGAGAGAGAGAGAGAACGTGCAGGTGAAGGGGCAGAGGGAGAGAGAGAATCTAAAGTGGTCTCCACACCCAACACAGAGCTGGGCCCCCAAAATCAAGCAATGTGGGGCTTGATCTCATGACCCTGAGATCATGACCTGAGCCAAAATCAAGAGTTAGATTCTTAACCCACTGAGCCACCTAGGAACCACAAGAATATAGTTTTGATCTGAAATATGAGACACAAGATGTCCAAAACCAACGTGTTCATCTCCTCTTTCCAGTTCCAATTTGTCCTATTTCCTCTTTCCTCTCATGTAAAGGACATACCCCCATGACAACCAAGCCAGAAACCTGACAGCATCTAAACCCACCACATCCACTTCACTCCAGATACAACTGCTAACCAGTTAGTAAGCCTCACTTCTCTGCACCCTCACATCCGTCTTTACTCCTTACCACATTAATCTAGGCCTTCATCACTTCTCATGCAGATGATTGTATGGTCCCCACAGGGGACCTTGCACCTTTTAGTTCAGTATCGAGTGGCAGCCAAAATGACTCTCCTAAATAGAAAATCTCACTTTGCCACATCACTACTCAAAACAATGGGTTCCTGCTACTCTCAGGATTAAGAGTAAAGCATTTATGATATTTTCTAGGGTCATTTTTGATCCCCCTTTAGTTCCCCGATTATCAGCTGGGGATCAGCTTTGCTGGAATTTGCAATTCTGTGAAATCCTCATGCTCCCTGTAACACAGGGGCCTTTAAAAGTGCCAATACACTCATTCCAATCACAGAGACCTGATTATTGTCAGATCTCTCTTCTTAGCACATTTGAAAAAGGATTTGTTCCCTTTTTGTAGATACCCCAATTGCAGAGATCTGATCCACTGCTACAGATAACTGAGAAATGGTCCCAACTAGAATTTGGCATAGAATGAGAGGAAAGTGTCAAAGACCCCGATGAACAGTACAGATTGATTTGAAATTGAAGTGTGTGATTATCAATTAAAAATTCTTATGAGCACATAAGGAAGGTATGTATTGATGAAAGAACCACCACTAAATATAAATTTTATGTCATGGAAATCAAGGGAAATTTGGGACCTAGAAAAAATAAAATAGCATTATCTTTAACCAAAAGAAAAATATTTACACATGTAATATTTACCAAAAATATTTTTTGACATATATTACTTACTTCAGGGGTACAGGTCTGTCACTCAACAGCCTTACACAATACATTAGCATTCACCATAGCACATACCCTCTCCAATGTCCATCACCCAGTCACCCCATCCCTCCCACTTCCCTCCCTTCCAGCAACCCTCAGTTTGTTTCCTGGTAATATTTTTATGTTTACAAAAGTAATGATGGCAATGGTAATAGTGATAGAATGGTTAACACTTAATAAACATAACTGTGTACCAAGCTCTACTTGATGTTTTTCGTGGATTATTTCATTTAAATCTTGATACAATCCTATTAAGAAGTTCCTTAAATATCTCATTTTATAGATGAACACACTAATGTTAAGATGCTAATTAATTTGCCTGAAGTCACACAATTAGTAATAAAAAAATTAGCACTCGATTTAGTGTAACCCCAAATCATTCAAACCAAATATAATGTGCATATTGTGGATATAAGGGCTCATAAGTATGTATCTATTATAGCATGAGTTTATTAGGAATCAAAATAAAAAGCAATCCTATTTTCTTCCAAATAAATTTTTCTCCCATTGGGGAGACATTTGAGATAAAATAGTTAATATAAATGAAAGCAATAATGATTACCTACTATAATAGAGCCTAAATAATATTCTTCATTTCATGAGCATAAATACCCACAACTTGTTAATAGGCACTGTATACACTGCATATTTGGGAGACATGTGTATAAATTATTCAATTCTCAATATTAGTCACAGTTGTATTTTATAAGATCCTCCCTAGATACCACTATCATTCAGAAACCCATGGAGTTTGGCTTATAGGAATTATTTTGAGGGGCGCCTGGGTGGCTCAGTGGGTTAAGCCTCTGCCGTCAGCTCAGGCCATGATCTCAGGGTCCTGGGATCAAGCCCCACATTGTGCTCTCTGCTCAGTAGGCAGTCTGCTTCCCCCTCTCTCTCTCTGCCTGCCTCTCTGCCTACTTGTGATCTCTGTCTGTCAAATAAATAAATAAAATCTTAAAAAAAAAGAATTATTTTGAAATTTGGATTCTGAATCTTGTGAACGGCTTCCTAAATTTGGAAGAATTCTAATGAGTATCTTCTTTTTCATATTGACCACTTACTAAAAACAGGTATTTGAAGCAGGCATATATTTTATTTTTATAAGTTTCATATTTTAGTAAAATACCTTTTTAATCCAAATTTTTATTTCTCAATGAATGAATAATAAAAGGAACCTCTAAGGGAAAAACAAAACAAAACTTTTTGATTCATTAATGTGCAGAAACACCATTCCTTATATTTTTTACAATTATATTGGCAAATAATTGGCAAAGTAAGTTCTTCAGTCATCCAGGGTTCCTTGGCAGATAAAATTCTTTGAAATACAGGTGCTGATGAAAAGTGACTCCGGGAACATCCAGGAACATCATTATGCAATACAAATCTTTTAATATCAGGCTAAATTATTATTTTTCAATACTAGGGAATTTATTTTTACTTTGTCTTAACTAAACAATCAAATGGCAGTGGATAAATAAGTCCTTAAAGCCAAGTGCCTTGTAATCCAGTTATTACTATGGTGATATTTGCACTGATGGAGATAAATTAGTTTATGATAAAAAATGTAGTCTATAAGGCTTCTTAATTTCTCTGAAGTTTCTGGCAATGTGAGACGTATCTGGCAAGATTAGTACTAGAAAAATGTTAAGCATTTGTATCCCCAGAGTTTTATTTCAAAAATATTTTTCTCATTTATATAAATACTTGGAGATAGAGAAATGTAAAAAGATCTCCTACAATGAGCTGGGAAATGATTTTGCTAGGAGTTGTGTGTGTGCTTGAGAGCAAAGAGAGATTCAATCAAGGTGGACCATTTAATTAAAGTGCTAGCTAATTATCTTCAGTTTATTTTCTTCTTTTTTCTTTCTTTTATTAAAGAATTCAGTGTTTACAATGACTTTTGGTATAATATAAACTCAAGGGAATTTTATAGCTTTTGGAGATTATAAATAAATCCCATCTATCCATGCATTATATATAAATTGGAAATTGATAAAATATTTAAGGTATACAAGAAAGTAGTAAAAAGTGATATTCAATTTTTGAAAAGAAATATCGCTGATCATCAGAAGTATTTAAGTAAAAAAATGAAAAGTGTACCTTGAGTTTATGGAGACTGATAGACCTAGAAGAAATCGCAAGAGACCCACCAACTCAGTTCTAACCTAGGAACAAAGGAGCCTTCATGAAAGATCTTGAAGAATTTAATACATATCTGTGGCAAATCTTAGAGTATCTGCAATTTACCAATGTGGAACTCCAAGGAGAGATGGGGAAATGCACCAACCTAAGCTAACTCAGGCAAGACGCCCAGTGTACAGACCCTACCCTGCAGGACTGACTCTCAGAAGACAGCTGAGCAAACCTGGCAAACCTGAGGTCCCAGCTTCCGTACCACATGGGTTTGCCCTGGGCATTAATCTATAGTTCCCACTTCTGCGTGAATGCAAGCTTCCTTTGAGGCCCAAGCTTCCTTTCCCCTCTAGGTCTTTCCATCATTTCTCTCTGAGGACAGAGACGACCACCCATCTCAGCATCAATCCTTTCCTCTCTGCTCACTACCTTTAATTTTGCCTTGAGTAATACTTTCTTCTCTCAGTGGCAAGAGAAAGGCAAGTTTCCTGGGTCCAGGCTGTCGCGTTAGAATAAGTTATGCTTTTATTAATATTCTTCAGTGCTATAAGCTTCGCAAAATAAATGGCATGCCCAGAACAAGAAGTTTCAAACTGACATACAGCCCATTATCATATATATATATATACATATGTATGCCAAATTAGTGAAAATGCTAAGCAGAAAGGAAACACACGAGAATCGTTACAAGTCAGTACACCGTATCGTTCTCCGGCTATTTGAAAAATTAAAGCACTTCATTTTTTGAAGTGATCACATTATTATCTAAAGTTATAAATACTGTCAAAATTAAAACATATCCCTTTCTCTCTCTTTCTCTCTCTCCCACACACACACACACGCGCACGCACATATGGCAAGGGGAAACAAAGTAATTTATTTACTTGACAGAGAGAGACACAGAGAGAGAGGGAACACAAAGAGGGGGAGAGGGAGAGGGAGAAGAAGGCTTCCCACTGAGCAGGAAGCCCAATGTGGGGCTCCGTCCAAGGACTCTGGGATCATGACCTGAGCCAAAGACAGCTGCTTAATGACTAAGCCACCCAGAAGCCCAAAACAAAATAAATTCTAATTTATACTTTCACCTGGAGAAGAGAATTCAAAACAAAATATTTTCCAGTGGTTTCTACCTCACAATAAAGAATCTTTCACCAATTCTACTGCTTTGTCAAAACTGACTAATTCTGTTTGACCATTTTCTTTGCCTCCACTGCTAGCGCCTGACAAATACATAAAACTACCAGAAAATAACACAGCAAGAGGAAGAAGGAAATGAATCCAGGATACATTTTTGTTAGAACTGCTAACTCAAGTAACTTCAACATTTTCATAAGAAATGACAAAATAATTAGAGATACAAGATTTAAACCTATGATCTATATGAAAATAAACAAAATCTCCACTTCATTTGGTTTATAATTGTACACACATACACAAATAAATGTAGTCATCTATGCTTTTTTCCCTTAATGTGATGTATATAAAATAAACACCTCATTTTCAAAACAGGTGAACATATTTAATATTAGAGGTATTTAAAAAAATAAGGGAACTTCTTTAGACTAAGATTAGAGCATGTGGAAGAAAAGAGCTCTTCAATTTGCTTGGCTGTGCAGATAATTCTACGGCCTGATTAAGTGCATGGACTGGGGTGCATGGACTGGGTTAGACTGTCTGGATTCAAACCCCCTTTTGCCATTTATGAGCTGTGTGACCTTTGCCAAATTACTTAACCTCTCTGGGCTGCAATTTTCTCACCTGTAAAGTGGGCTCAATAATAGTATCTACCTCAAAGGGCTCTTATTGTAAGATTCAATGCATTAATATTTGTAAAGCGCTAACAACACTGTCTCATGGTGGCATATAGTTGACATGTTAATAAGTACTTGTGGATTCAAAAGCAGATTTAATTTCCCCTTCTGCCCTACAAATCCTTAAGAAATTATTTTCAGCGAGGCTGAATCTTGAGCAAAAGTAATAGTTCGAGTCCAAAAATGCAGAAAACAGTCCATTTCTGCAGAAAAAACTACACTAAAATGGTTAGTTTTCTATGGAAATGGTTGATTCAGATCTTCAAGTTCCAACCCCCAAACCCTTTTAAAGGTACTACTCTACAGACCTGATAAGAAAAAACGATATTCTTTTCCCAATACATTTCCTAAGTAAGAATGAAACTAAGAGGACTGAAGCACAAATGGAGTACAGTAGTCATATGAAATAAATTGCAAACCGAAAGAAATTTTAACCTCAATGCTAATTTATCTTCTGTAATTAAACTTGCAGTTTTTCATAATGAAATACAATGAAGAATTTTCAAATTCAGTATATGATATTCATTTCACTAGCAGTGAGAAAATGAAACGTTCTCATTGCACTTCACTTGGCTACCATGTTGGTGAAACCCAAGAATTAGTTATTTTAAAAGGCCACAGGCAAGATCAAATCGATGTCTCCTGGACCAAAACCCTCACCCACGTGAATAATAAGTGAACCCCTTGCCTCCTTCCTGTAAAATGGTTCTTCTCAGCTCATCCATATTTATAGCAAATCTCTTAATATGGCTTCCAAGCTAACAGCAGCTTATAAGCAGCAAAATAGAAGAATGAAAAGATGGACACAAAAACACTGACAAAAGCAAACCACATGCATGAAAGAATAATCACGGAAAAGATTCAAAATGCCACCGGGTAGGTGTGGGTGTGCACGTAGGCTTACACACAGACTGTCCGAATGAATGTATTCCAGCAACAGAGGAGGCTCGAGGCTCTGCTACAATACAAAATGATAACTAATTCCCAGCAGGATGGCTCTGAGTTACCAGGCTTATGGGATCTCAAGTACATTCCCTTTAACAAGGCAAGTGACGATTTACTATTATTTAGTACTTACTAAGTGCCTTATGTTTTAAGGGCTTTATATACATTCATTCAGTAAAAGTGTCTACGAAGCACTTATTCATTGAATCCTTGCCCAGCCAGACCTGAGATAGGGTTTATAATCTCCCATTTATGAAAGGGGAGACAGTATTAAACCTATGTAGTCATCTATGTAGTCATCTATGATGTATGTAGTCCCAAAGCTGGAAGATAGTAGGGCTGGAAGGTGACTCCAGATCTCTGCATTCCAGACGTAAGCTCACATTTTCAGAGCTCTTCAAGCAGTAAGCCTCAGTGCAGAAATCTTGAGTTTTCGACTACCATCTCATATGGAAGAACACCTGGAAGGAGGTCTTAAGGCATTTGAGAAATATCTGTAAAGAGGGGGGCACCAGGATGACTCAGTCATTAAGGATCTGCCTTCAGCTCAGGTTATGATTCTAAGGCCCTGGGATTGATCTTGCATCAGGCTCCCTGCTCAGGGGGAGACCTGCTTCTCCCCGTCCTTACATTTCCTCTCTCAATCTGTCAAATAAATAAATCTTTTTTTAAAAGTCTGTGAAGTAAAAAGACTTCAGCTATTTCTATGTTATATATATAAACTATATTAAATGACTCATTTTTCACCTTCAGATACTCTGTCGGAAGCATATATACAGACAGTAGAAAAGAGTGGGTTAACTCTCCTTCACCTCCTCTTGACTTACTCTTTGTTTGCAGTCTGCTCACAAACAACATAGCAAGACAGAGACCTTCAATCCAGTCATTAGCTATGACTCCGGAAAAAGCCTCTGAAACAAACACAAATGAAAAGGTCCCCTGGGAATATCAATCACCTCAACTCTTTTCCATTCCTCCTCGACCCCTTTATCGAGTCCCTCTTTCCAGCTCAGATCGCTGACATCTGCTTCAACTTTCTAAGACCCTTACTCCTGGGAAATTTTCTTGACATTGCTACTGATTTCTCATCCTTCTATGATTGCCTTCAGGTATAAATTACTTCAAAATTAACTATTTTTTTTATTTTTAAAAGATTTTATTTATTTATTTATTTATTTATTTTTCTGAGAGAGAGTGCACCTGAGTAGGGGAGGGGGTAGAGAGGGAAAGGCAGTGAGAGAATTTCAAGCGGACTCACGCTAAGCACAGAGCACACAGGGGCTCAATCTCATGAGCCCAAAATCATAACCTGAGCTGAAACCGAGAGTCTGATGCTTAACAGAATGTACCACCCAGGTGGCCCCAGAAATAACTATTTCTAATTAAAACCATGAATATTAGATTAGGTAAACTTTCCTTTTTACACTTGCATTAATTTCTTCAATTTCTTTTCAGTGTTCCAGAATTCATTGTTTATGCAAAACACCCAGTGCTTCATGCAATACATGCCCTCCACAATACCCACCACCAGGCTCACCCAACATCCCACCCCCCGCCACTCCAAAATCCTCAGATTGTTTTTCAGACTCCACCATCTCTCATGGTTCCTCTCCCCTTCCAATTTCCCCCAACTCCCTTCTCCTCTCCATCTCCCCATGTCCTCCACATTATTTCTTATGCTCCACAAATAAGTGAAACCATATGATAATTAACTCTCTCTGCTTGACTTATTTCACTCAGCATAATCTCTTCCAGTCCCGTCCATGTTGCTACAAAAGTTGGGTATTCATCCTTCCTGATGGATGCATAATACTCTATACTTTATATGGACCACATCTTCATTATCCACTCTTCCGCTGAAAGGGCATCTTGGTTCACTCCACAGTTTGCGGACTGTGGCTATTGCTGCTGTGAACACTGGGGTACAGATAGCCCTTACCTTTCAAAATATCTGTATCTTTGGGGTAAACAGCCAGTAGTGCAATACAGGCTCATAGGTAAGCTCTATTCTTAATTTCTTAAGAAATATCCACACTGTTTTCCAAAGTGGCTGTACCAACTTGCATTCCCACCAACAGTGAAAGAGGGTTCCCCTTTCTCCACAACCTCCCCAAAACACAGTGTTTCCTGTATTATTAATTTTGGCCATTCTAACTGGTGTCAGGGGATATCTCAATATGGTTCTGATTTGATCTCCCTGATGGCCTGTGATGATGAACATTTTTTCAAATGGCTGTTAGCCATTTGTATGTCTTCATTGGAGAATTGTCTATTCGTGTCTTCTGCCCATTTTCTGACATGATTATCTGTTTTGTGTGTATTGAGTTTGAGGAGTTCTTTTTAGATCCTAGTATCAGCCTTTTGACTGTATTGTCATTTGCAAATATTTTCTCCCATTCCGTGGGTTGCCTCTTTGTTTTGTTCACTGTTTCCTTTGCTGTGCAGGGCCTTTTGATCTTGATGAAGTCCCCAAAATTCATTTTTGCTTTTGTTTCCTTTGCATTTGGAGACATGTTTTGAAAAAGTTTCTGTGATCAATCTTGAAGAGGTTACTGCCTATGTTCCCTCTAAGATTATGATGGATTCCTGATTCACGTTGAGGTCTTTTATCCATTTCGAGAGTATCTTTGTGTATGGTGTAAGAGAATGGTCGAGTTTCATTCTTCTACATTTAGCTGTCCAATTATTGGACACCATTGATTGAAGCACCATTTATTGAAGAGACTGTCTTTTTTCCACTGTGTATTTTGTATTTCCTGATTTGTCAAAGATTATTCGACCATAGAGTTGAAGGTCCATATCTGCACTCTCTACTCTGTTCCACCGGTCTGTATGTCTGGGTTTGTGCCAGTACCATGCTGCCCTGGTGACCACAGCTCTGTAGTAAAGCTTGAAATCAGGCAATGTGACACCCAGAGTTTTTTCTTTTTCAACATTTGCTTATCAATTCAGGTTCTCTTCTGATTCCATACAAATTTTAAGATAGTTTGCTTCAGCTCTTTGAACAATGCCTGTGGAATTTTGATCAGAATGGCATAGAATATAGATTGCTCTAGGCAGTATAGACATTTTAACAATGTTTATTATTCTGATCCATGAACATGGAATGGTCTTCCATCCTTTTGTGTCTTCTTCAATTTCATTCATGAGTGTTCTCTAGTCCTCGAGTACAAATCCTTTACCTCTTTGGTTAGGTTTACTCCCAGGGATCTTATGGTTCTTGGTGCTATAGTAAATGATATCAATTCTCCAATTTCCCTTTCTGTATTTTCATTGTTAGTGTATGAGAAAGCAACTGATTTTGGTACATTGATTTTCTATCCTTCCAGGTTACTGAATTGCTATATGAATTCTAGTAGTTTGGGGGTGGAGTCTTTCGGGTTTTCCATATAAAGTATCATGTCATCTGTGAAGAGAGAGAGTTTGACTTCTTCATTGCCAATTTGAATACATTTCATTTCTCTTTGTTTTCTGACTGCTCTTACTAGGACTTCTAACTGTATGTTAAACAAGAGTGGCTAGAGTGGGCATCCTTGTCATGTTCCTGACATCAAAGGATGTCATGTTCCTTCCTCAAAGGGAAGGCTGTCAGCTTTTTCCCATTAAGAATGATATTCACTGTGGGATTTTCTTAGTTGGCTTTTATGAAGTAATGGGGGAACATTCCCCCATTAAAACACTTTGAAGCGTTTTAATCAGGAATGGATGCTTTATCTTGTCAAATGCTTTATCTGCATCAATTGAGAGGATCGTGTGGTTTCCTCTCTTATTGATTTGTTCTATCACATTGATTGATTTGTGAATGTTGAACCCCCCTTGCAATCCAGGGATAAATCCCACCTGGTCATGGTGCACAATCTTTTTAATGTACTGTTGGATCCTATTAGGTAGGATCTTCTCGAGAATCTTAGCATCCATATTCATGAGGGATATTGGTCTGAAATCCTTTTTAGTAGTGTCTTTGCCTGGTTTGGGGATCAGGGTAATGCTGGCTTCATAAAGAGAGTCTGGAAGTTTTTCTTCTGCTTCAATTTTTTGAAACAGGAGAATACATATTATTTCTTCTTTGAAAGTCTGGTAGAATTCCCCAGGGAATCTGTCAGGTCCTGGGCTCTTGTTTTTTGAGGGGTTTTTGATCCCTGCTTGAATCTCATTCACTAGATATCGATCTATTCATGTTGTCAATTTCTTCCTGGTTCAATTTTGGAAGTTTACAGGGTCTAGGAATGCATCCATTTCTTATAAGTCGCTTAACTTATTGGCATATAACTGTTGTTAGTAATTTCTGATGATTGTTTCTATTTCCTTGGTGTTAACTGTGGTCTCTCCCTTTTCATTCATAATTTTATTAATTTGGGTCTTCTCTCTTTTCTTTTGGATTAGTTTGGACAATGGTTTATTGATCTTATTCCTTCCAAAAACCAGCTTCTAGTTTCATTGATGCATTCTACTGTGTGTCTACTTTCTATCTCATTGATCTCTGCTCTAATCTTGATTATTTCCCTTCTTGTGTGTGGAGTTGGCTAAATTTGTTGTTGATTCTCCAGTTCCTTAAGGTGTAAAGAGAACTGGTGTAGTCTGGACTTTTAAGGTTTTTTGTTTGTTTGTTTGTTTGTTTTGGGGGGAGCATTGGATGGTTATGTATTTCCCCGTTAGGACAGCTTTGCTGTATCCCATAGGGTTTGGACAGAAGTGTCTTCATTCTCATTAGTTTCCATGAATTGTTTAAGTTCTTCTTTGATTTCATGGTTGATCCAAGCATTCTTAAGAAAGGTGCTCTTTAGCTCCCAGCTGTTTGAATTCCTTCCAAAGGTTTTCTTGTGGTTGAATTCCAGTTTCAAAGCATTGTGATCTGAGAATATGCAGGAAACAATCTCAATCTTTTGGTATCAGTTGAGCCCTGATTTGTGACCCCATATGTGGTCTATTCTGGAGAAGGTTCCATGTGCACTTGAGAAGAATGAGCATTTTGTTGTTTTAGGGTGGAATGTTGGGTATATATCTATGAGGTCCCTCTGGTCCAATGTGTCATTCAATGCTCTTGTTTCTTTATTGATTTTCTGCTTGGATGATCTATCTATTACCAAGAGTGGCATATTAAGATCCCCCACTATTAATTTATTCATATCAATATGATTCTTTATCTTGATTAACAGCTGTCTTATATAATTAGCTGCTCCCATATTGGGGGCATAAATATTTACAATTTTTAGTTCCTCTTGGTGGATAGATCCTTTACGAATGATGTAGCGTCTTTCTTTATCTCTGACTATAGTCTTCAGTTTATAATCTAATATCTCTGATATGAGAATCACTACCCCAGCCTTCTTTTGAGGCCCCTTGGCATGAAAGATGCTTCTCCATCCCTTCACTTTCAGTCTGGATGTATCCTTGGGTTCCAAATGGGTCTCTTATAGACAACATATGGATGGGTCCTGACGTTTTATCCAATCTACAACCCTGTGCTGTTTTATGGGTGTATTTAGGCCATTCACATTGAGAGTGATTATTGAGAGATACATTTTTATTGACTTGTGATACCTGTGAAGTCCTTACATCTATTGATTGTCTCCATATATTTCTGTTCAAGATATTCTTGAGTTTTTTCCTCTTTTATAGAACACCCATTAATATTTCTTGCAGTGCCAGCTTGGTGTTCACATACTCTTTTAAACCTTGCCGGTCTTGGATGCTCTTAATCTCTCCATCCATTTTGAATTATCAGTCTTGCTGGATAAAGAAAGTATTCTTGGCTGCATGTTCTTTTAATTTATTTCCCTGAATACATCTTGTCAGCCCTTTCTGGCTTGCCAGGTGTCTGTGGACAGGTCTGAGGTTATTCTGTGTGTAAGGAATCTCTTCCCCGTAGCTGCTTTCAAGAGCTTCTGTCTAAAATAATGATTCAGCATTTTCACCATCAGGTGTCTCAAGGACTTTCTAGAATCTATGCTCTTGGGGAGAAACCTTTCTGCCTCTAGGACACAAATGCTGGTTCTATTCCCCAGATTAAGAAAATTTTCATGGAGGGGCACCTGGGTGGCTCAGTGGTTTAGGCCACTGCCTTCGGCTCGGGTCATGATCTCAGGGTCCTGGGATCGAGTCCCGCATCGGGCTCTCTGCTGGCCAGGAAGCCTGTTTCCTCCTCTCTCTCTCTGCCTGCCTCTCTGCCTACTTGTGATCTCTCTGTATCAAATGAATAAATAAAATCTTTTAAAAAAAAGAAAATTTTCATGGAGAAATTTTTTCATTCAACTATATCATCTAGTCTTCTTTATTTCTCCTCCCCCCTAAGGAATTCCAATAATTCTGACTTTAGAATATTTCATGGTGTCCTTTATTTTCCTCACTCTGTTTTCATGGCTTATAAGCTGTTTTCCAGGCTTCCTCCTGATACTTTTTCTCTATTAGTTTGTCCTCTAGATCACTAATTCTGTCTTCTGCCTCAGTTACCCTCGCTGTTATAGAATTTAGATTAGATTGGAACTCACTGAGAGCACTGTTACCATCATCCCTGGTGGCTTTCACTTCTGCCCTAATCAACTGCAATTTGTCATTAAAGGTTTTCTCCAACCCAGCCATTGCCTGCACAATTGTTAGCCTGAATTTTCTTTCTGGCATAGTGTTTATGTCCATATCCAATAGCGCTGATGGAAAAGGCACAGTCTCTGAATTTTTCCTCTGTTGGGCATTCCTCCTCCTAGTCGTTTTGGTGAGAGACGCTGAAGGGATGTGTAGCTGAATGTATCAAACCTGGCGCAGACAAGGTATACTCTGGAAGGCTTCAGAGCAATCAAGAGTTCCCACAAAAAAGAACAAAAAAAAAAAAAAAAAAAAGGAAAGAAATAAGAGAGAGAGAGAGAAAAAATAAAAAAAATAAAAGAGAAGGCCCAGCCAGAATGGGCCCCAAAGGTAAGATTTATAAAGTATACAAACAAAAACAGACAAACAAAAAGACCAACCAAAGTAAATGACAAGAAAAACAAAAACAACAAAAAAAGAACCCAGCCAAATTGAACCCCATTTATAAGATTTATGTACTCCCGGAACAAAACAAATACACAGAAATACTGGCAGAAGAAAAAGATGGGAGTGTGGTTAAATTCTCAGTGTGGGTGAGGAAATTTATTTTGATTCTTTGTGGGCATATCTTGGTATCTTTGTTAAAGGATTCAACTTTCCTGAGATAAAGGGGGATTAAAACTGGTTTAGATACAGGGGTAGCATTGATTGGGGAAAGGGGATTACCTTGAAGCTTATCTCTGTATGAATATTAAAAAAATAAAATAAAATAATTAAAAAATAGAAGAGCAAAAGAAAAACACAGGTATATGTATCAAAGAAGTACAAATTTAAAGTTTATTATGGAATTTGTGGTACTGAACTCTCATTGTGATGGTAAATAGGTTAAAATTATTAAAAAATTGAAAAGAATGAGAATAGTGGGAACGAATTAAAAATAAAAGTATCTCTGAAGTAGTGGTGGGTGTCCTCTTGTGTTTTTTGTTTGTTTTGTTTTTTGTCTTTTTTGGTTTTTGACTGGCTTTCTGGGGGAGGGGCCTGTTGCATGTTTTTTCAGGTAGCCTTGCTAGAGTTGAGTCCTCCTGCTCCCTATCAAGGGCCTGGGCTCTGCGGAACCTGGTTTTTTAGGCTTTTGTTCTCTGGAGGTTTTTGTTTGTTTGTCTTTTGTTTTCGATTTTTTTCTCCCATTGGCAGCTTTTGGAGCTTCTTTGGAGGTTTAGAGGAAGGCAAACTGCACCCAGACCTCTGTCTCAGAGAGAAGCCTCAGTCTGTTCCCCTCTGGGTGCTCCAGATTACATAAATTGCCCCTCTGTTGCCAGCAGAGCACGTCCCCAGTCATGGTCTCAGGGGCCGCAGAAGCTCCCGCTTGTACCCAAAACCATGAGAAATAGTAGTCCAGAGAGCTGGCTTCCAGCGGCTGCTTCCCCCACAGCTCTCTAGGCAGGTCCAGGCTTCCAGAAAGGTCCCAACCAGAGATAGCATAGCACACTGAGATTTTCACGCTGGCCCAGGCTGGGAGTATTCAGATTCTTCTGGCCCTAGAGAGCACCGGCTAGTGCCCGCAGGGACCTCTCTCAAGGGAGGTGGTTGTGGAGCGTGCCTCAGACCCCAATTGCACAGCACACGTGCAGAGTGAAAAGGGTTCTAGAGACCGCCGGCTGGTATCCACACCAGACTCTTTCACAGGTGCCGCTGGCTCAGGGACCAAGGCCTGCTTTCTTCCTGCACTTTCTCTGGCTCAGCACCAGCAGTGGCCAACCTGGGTCAACGGGCTTATCCCCTGTCCCTAACCACCCAATTCCACCAATTTCCCCTTAAGATCTTTTGTTCTTTTTGAGTGCTTTCAACCAGACTCCAAGGTAATACTGGTCCCTAATCACAGGGAGCTCTTGTATTGAGGTATTACTTTCCAGTGCGTTGCTTCTGGTGGCTCCCTCCTCCTTTGGTTTATCTTCTGCTATCAGTCTGATGTTCCCATTCCACTTTACCTGTCCACTGGCAACTTCTGCCCCCACAGAGATCCAGAAGTGTAGAATTCTAATCTCGGGCTGATTTCATGGGTGATCAGAGTTCTTTGGTAGGTAATCAGCCCACTTTAGGGGACCAGTTGAAACAGCACCTCCTACTTCTCCACCATCTTTCTCCTCCTCAGGTAACCTTTTCATTCTTAACATCTGGTGGCCACCAATGCTGGGGTTACAGGGACACCAACCACCTGTAACTTTTTTTTTTTTTCCCAGCATCTTTCATGCTAATCTCACCGTGATCCTGCCTGCGGAATATACATCAAGTAGAATGTCTTTTTCCATGTCTATCTTTTGCATATACGAATGAATATAGAAACACATGCATGCATATGTACTTCATACACCAAGCAAGAAGGACCCCTTTAAAGTGTCATACTTCTTCAAGTTTTATCGAAGCCATGAGTGACACATCTTTGAGTCACAGAATTCTCAGTAGGCCTGCTTGAGTTATAGCATGTCTTGAAACGGGTTCTAAAATTCTTACAACAAGGCTAATGCCCATTATAATAACAGATTTCTGAAATTTTAATACAATTAATCTAACTCTGATTAATGTCAATTAGGATACCATGCTTTTATGCACAAACACGGAAAATAAATAAATGTTACAAGAAAAGAGAAATCTAGTTGCATGAAAATCTACCCAAGCATTTCATTAGCCAATCTGTATAGGTCACAGAGCTTCCCTGTATCCCTAATCTGTTTCTTAATTGATTATCTGGTGCTAAGAGAAACTGCCTAGAGGTTTTCCAATAGCTTTAGAGCCTTGAAGACGGGCAACGGCAGGTTTTTTTCTGATATCACTGTACTATTAATACTATTATTTAATATGTCTCAAAACTTAACCTAAATACTTAGGTTATTTAGTACCTACTACCTTCTGTACTTTGGTAACTCTGGTCAATAGTGATGAGTAAGCAGGAGAACTACCTTCAGTACTTTGGTAACTCTGGTCAATAGTGATGAGTAAGCAGACCATTCAACAAGTATTAATAAAAGTCTGCTCTAGGGCAGGGAGTACAAATGCTGGGCATGGGAGTACAAATATGAAAAATAAACAGCCTTTTCTTTCCTGGGGCTCAGGTTTCATGGGTCCTGGAGGGAAGTGATTAAGTAACGAGAGTATATTTGCCAAGTACTATGACAGGAAAGTTCAGTTCACTAGGGGTTCATAGTGGGTAAGTCAGAAACACAGGTGGATGGGACACTGTTGGGTTCCCCCCAAAACTGGGTACCCCAATAATGGGTCCGTGATTAAAGGAGCGAGACTGATATAAGGCGAAAGTCAAGCAAAGCTTTATTTCGCGCCAAGCATCAAGAATCTAACCGAACGTTCAGGGCCGCACCCCTTACAAGAGAGGGCGACCCTTCTCTGTTTCACAGACTAGCTTTTAATGGCAAAGGCAATGCGGTTGGGCCTGGCCATGCACAGGTGGCCAATGAAAATGGAACACACACAGGGAACTCCACAGTGATGCTAGGTGACCAATTGAATTACAATTTACCTTAGTAGACATTTGAACCATCCTATTACACCTTGATTAGGATTGGTCCCAAAAAGGCTCCCAGAGGACGGGGGTCCCTACTCCTTGGTAGCTAAGGAGACAGTATGCAACCCCCCACTGATCTGATGTCTCCACCTGGCCAGACCCACCCTTTATCTGGGCTTTGTTACCTGGAACTGGTTTCCAGGACTTGTTTCCAAGTAAATCCCCTGGGGGAAGGGGAGCAGGGACAGTTTCTAAATAGGTCCTTACAACACCTACACTGAAAGAAAAAATAAGGAACAAGATTTTTTTTTAATTAATTATTTTTTCAGCGTAACAGTATTCATTGTTTTTGCACGACACCCAGTGTTCCATGCAATACGTGCCCTCCCTATTACCCACCACCTGGTTCCCCCAACCTCCCACCCCCACCCCTTCAAAACCCTCAGGTTGATTTTCAGAGTCCATAGGAACAAGATTTTTTTTTAAAGATTTTATTTATTTATTTGACAGACAGAGATCACAAGTAGGCAGAGAGGCAGGCAGAGAGACAGGAGGAAGCAGGCTCCCTGTTGAGCAGAGAGCCGATGCAGGGCTCGATCCCAGGATGCTGGGATCATGACCTAAGCTGAAGGCAGACGCTTTAACCCACTGAGCCACCCAGGCACCCCAAGGAACAAGATTTTGATGAAGAAAGCAATGTGAGTGGTTCTGGATAATGGATTAGCCCATCAGAGAAGAGCAAGGACTAGTGAGTTTGGATACCGAAAAGGTCTCAGTATGGCTGGAAGTAGAGAAACACTTACCACAGAAGCTACTAAAGCTTCAGCTTCAAGTCCACCACTTGCACCAGCCCTTTCCAAGGCCCTGGAAGGAACCTCACAGTGGGTTCAAATGTTTCCTTGTGTACAGGAAAGAGTTACCCTAGCAAGCCTGAGACTGTTATCCTTGGAAAGGTCTGCTCTCCCTGGCTGGCATCTGGGATCTCAGACTTCAGGAAGGTTCCCACCGCTCCATAAATGATTAAGAGTGGCTCGCTGCACCTACAATGTTTGTTACAACCAACATGCTTTATGCTGAAACACTTGCTCTCTTCCTGGGAATTGATCATTTTGGTACATGTTAGACAAATGGTGTCTACATGACAAGCTCCCAATAAAGAAAACCCGAGCAGTGAGTCTCAGATGAGCTTTTCTGGTTGGCAACAGTTCAGACTCGTCCCAATCCACTGCATGAAAAATTAAGTGCATCTTACATGACCCCACTGGGAGAGGACTCTTGAAAGTTTGTACCTGATTTTCTCTGGACTCTGCCCAATGAACATTTTCCTTTTGCAGATTTTGTCTTGTAAACTTCCACTGTAAGAAATCATAGCCATAAAGCTGTGAGTGCAATTAAATTCTCAACCTTGGGAGTCCTCCTAGCATAGCATCAAACCTGGGAGATCTTGGAAACCCCCAACACGGGATGCTTTATAAAATGTTCAAAGATAAGAAAGGTTTGTATCTGTAAGGACCTATTTAGAAACTGTCCCTGCTCCCCTTCCCCCAGGGGATTTACTTGGAGACAAGTTCCAGAAACAAGCTCCAGGTAACAAAGCCCAGATACCAGGGTGGGTCAGACTAGGTGAAGACATCCGACCAGTGGGGGTTTGCATACTGTCTCCCTGGTTACCAAGGAGTAGGGACCCCCGCCCTCTGGGAGCCTTTTTGGCTCCAATCCTAATCAAGGTGTTAATAGGCTGGTTCTAATGTCTACTAGGGTAAATTGTAATTCAATTGGTCTCCTAGCATCACTGTGGAGTTTCCTGTGTGTGTTACATTTTCATTGGCCTCCTGTGCATGGCCAGGCCCAACCGCATGACCTTTGCCCTTAAAAGCTAGTCCGTGAAACAGAGAAGGGTCGCCCTCTCTTGTAAGGGGTGCGGCACTGAACTTTCGGTTAGATTCTGGATGCTTGGTGCGAAATAAAGCTTTGCTTGACTTTCGCCTTATATCTGTCTCGCTCCTTTAATCATGGACCCATTATTTGGGCATAACAGTATCCCTTTGAACCACAGATTCTGGACCCTCCTTCAGCTGGGTGGGGGACAGTAGTTCTACTGGGAGGTGTCATCAGAGACACACACAACAGGACAGCCCCTGAAAAGATCAAAACAGATGGTAGAAAGAGAGAAGTATCACTTTCTTTCTGTAAATATACTTGATGTGATTCTGGACATAAGTTAGAATAAAGAACTGTTGCTATTCCATTAAAAACAACAGAACACTATCCATAGGAAAGACAGCTGAGAAAAGAAAGGACAGCCATATGCGAGGTCTTCCGTGGCCTCTATAGTCGTGGCCAAACTTGTCTAAAGAATTTGGCCTCATAGAGTCTTAGAAGCTGTAAAACACTTACGAACCACTTTAAATAAAGTTGGGTAAAATAGTCACTGATCCTGGATCACATGTAAGTATCTGTCCTAGTACAGTGGATGCTGACGTGTGCCTCGCCAACCTCTCTTCAGGGCCAAAACACTCATTCCCCCAGCTGCTGCTGGCATTGTTGCCTGCTGAGAGGTAGGATCTGAGTCCCTCTTAGAACTGTCTGGTCAGTGGGAGACGCTTTTTGCCACAATTACAGATCCTTCCTGGATGCCTTTGGCATCCAGTAACTGGCCAAGATGGCAGTAAATAACTCCAGACTTCCTGCCTCAATTTAGGGAAAATGAAGTTATTATATGAGGTCTAGAGCTCCTTGTGGGATTGACTGCATCTCTGTGGCAACTTTATTACAGTTCAATTTCTCCCTTGATCAACAGTGCTTTCCTCTCTCCCTCACTAGCATTTCCAAGAGGACTTAGTCAACCTACCTGCGTGCAAATCTCCATTTCAGAGTGTATTTCCTGGGGAAAATGACCTAATGCAGCCAGTACAAATGCACTAAAAATAATGTAGACAGTGGCTCAGTCCTTAAGGACCCTACAATTTAATTGGGAATTGAGGTAGGTCAAGAATGTTCCATGAAACTAAGCATCAATTAAAAAAAAATAAGTAACATACATTCTCAGTGTGGGTGAGGAAGGTTATTTTGATTCTTCCTGAAGGTATCTTGATGTTTTTGTTACGGGACTCAACTTTCCTATGTCTCCAAAGGCCAAGGAAACAAAAGCAAAAATGAACTTTTGGGACTTCATCAAGATCAAAAGTTTCTGCACAGCAAAGGAAACAGTCAACAAAACAAAAAGGCAACCCACGGAATGGGAGAAGATATTTGCAAATGACAGTACAGACAAAAGGTTGATATCCAGGATCTATAAAGAACTTCTCAAACTCAACACACACACAACAGATAATCATATCAAAAAATGGGCAGAAGATATGAACAGACACTTCTCCAACGAAGACATACAAATGGCTATCAGACACATGAAAAAATGTTCATCATCACTAGCCATCAGGGAGATTCAAATTAAAACCACATTGAGATACCACCTGACACCAGTTAGAATGGCCAAAATTAGCAAGACAGGAAGCAACGTGTGTTGGAGAGGATGTGGAGAAAGGGGAACCCTCTTCCACTGTTGGTGGGAATGCAAGTTAGTGCAGCCACTTTGGAGAACAGTGTGGAGACTCCTGAAGAAATTAAGAATAGAGCTTCCCTATGACCCTGCAATTGCACTGCTGGGTATTTACCCCAAAGATACAGATGTAGTGAAAAGAAGGGCCATCTGTACCCCAATGTTAATTGCAGCAATGGCTACGGTCGCCAAACTGTGGAAAGAACCAAGATGCCCTTCAACGGATGAATGGATAAGGAAGATGTGGTCCATATACACAATGGAGTATTATGCCTCCATCAGAAAGGATGAATACCCAACTTTTGTAGCAACATGGACGGGACTGGAAGAGATGATGCTGAGCAAAATAAGTCAAGCAGAGAGAGTCAAGTATCATATGGTCTCACTTATTTGTGGAGCATAACAAATAACATGGAGGACATGGAGAGGAGAGGGAGTTGAGGGAAACTGGAAGGGGAGATAAACCATGAGAGACTATGGACTCTGAAAAACAACCAGAGGGTTTTGAAGGGGCGGGGGGGGGGGGGCGGTGGGAGGTTGAGGAACCAGGTGGTGGGTAATAGGGAGGGCACGTACTGCATGGAGCACTGGGTGTGATGCCAAAACAATGAACACTGTTATGCTGTAAATAAACAAATAAACGAATAAAAAAAAATAAGTAACTTACAAAGTAGATTATGATGACTGTAATGACAGAAGTACACAGGTCAAAGGAGGAAGAAATAAAACTTGCTTTGGTGAATAAAAAGATGCTTCACAGAGAAGGTAGGTTTTGAAATATTCCTTGAGAATCTAGAAATCATTGGCATTTTCAGAAAGTGAGTCTTTGCCATCCAGCCATTAAAGAGAGTGAGGACAAAGTAAATGGTTTAATGAGTTGTTATATGGTGGGACAGATGGAGGGAAGTAATGGTATATATGCCTGAGAAGGAAGGCAATGGCAAAACTCTGGAGCCATGCGAATGCTACAGGAAAATGAAATTCCTGATAGGCACTGGGCATCCTTTGTTGGTGTTTGAACATAAGTGTGATATATTCAGATTGGGCTCAGAGGAACGGACAAGGCTGGCAACCAAGCCTCAGAAATTGTACTTCTAGAGGCTTCTCCAGTTCTACTCCACTCCAGGACTGCCACTCGGGACAGGAGGCCAAGAGCTAAAGCCAAGGATTCTTAGTACAGCTACCAACAGGTTACAATGCGATGTTTGTATCAAAGCACACTCAAATCCAGAACAAATAAACACATTATGTTTAAGGAATTAAAAGCAGAAATGAAAACAAGTTCAAGGAGTTTAAGGCAGGTTGGAAGTCAATGCATTACCTGAAGAATTATACACAGCCTCTAGCTTCTGGTCAGAGGCCATGTATAGCCATGATAGAAATGACAGGTTGAAAGAATTAGAATTAGAATTAGAAAGGGATGAAGGTCTGTAAGTCATGCTCTGGACCAAAACAGGTTCGTTAGTTATCTAAAATGTGTACACGACCGGCAGAACAAAAGCTCACAAGTGACCTAGTTGAAGGAAAGCAGTGAGCCTTGTGCCCGCTGGGGGAGGGGGAGGGCCATAAATGAGTTATAGGCTTCCTGACAGTAGTGTGGTTGAAGGTAAAATATGCGTAGTAGATACCAATCTGTTAGGTTAAAAATTAAGTCAATGGCTTCTCTGTTTCTTAATCCAGGACCCGAGGCCATTTTGTACCAGGGAATTGACAAGGATGAAGAAAATGTCATTAAGTTGCAGATACAACCCTGATGAGTTACAGCTTAACCCTGGCTTGGAATCAGAGGTCAGCTTCATAAGAGACCATGTGGAATTTGGTATGACTGCCAGAAGGGAAAAAGTGCCTCCTGCTGGCCGCTGAGCTCGCACAGCCATCAGTGATGCTCTTGGTTGAGGCAGGTGGCATCTGCTAGCAGCAACTAAGAGTAAAAATAGCAACATAACCTCTATGCATGGCTCTCCTCCATCTACCCACACCTGAGCCTTATCTCCATGGGGAAGCTGGGCCTGAGCACGCCAACAGACCTGGTCTAGATGTGCTGCAGGTCACCTGTTGGATCACACACAAGGAGCTGCTTCTGTGCTAGGTCTGCTCCTCCCCCAACCCCCAGGCTAACCTGAATTACACAATGGAAAATTCACACCCACTTGGAACAAGGGAATGGGGTGGCTTTCCTGAATGACTTGAATCCAGGTTTATTTTGCATACCCTTGCCTGGAGTGACTACAGTAGCCAAACAGGCTAACTGGCCAGCTGCCCCAAGTGGATGATTCTAGGGGTTAACCTAGGCAGCCAGTCTCACAGACTCTCACTCACAATTCACCTAAAACTCAGGGATTTTTAGCTGACAATTCAAATGAAGCTATGTTCACATGTGAAAACTTTGCTAGGCCATTGCTCCATGAAATTGAACTGACGAAACAATTTCTAAGAGAAAATGTTAAAAAAAAAGAGGTAATAAAATTTAATAAAACCTGAGTAATAAAGATGAGATTCCATCTGCAGTAAAATAGAGAGACTGTTATGATGAGGGAGCAGGAGGCTGGCTGAGGACAAAGCCAAAGCTGGCACCTTGCACCCCGTCTCCATCCGCTCCCTTCGGTAATATGTGTAACATTCCTCAGGCACCCTGGACCACCATAAATGAGAAACAAATAGTTCCCCTTGGTTTACAAATGTCCTAGAGATCTACAAACAAAGAAGTTAACTTATCAGTAGCACAATGTCCAGAGGCAAATAACTCAGTTCCTCAAGCCCTAAATAAAGTTAAATTTCTTCTAAACCCAAATCTCACTAACAAGGACACTTGAGAGGAGAAATGTGAAACTTTATCTCTACATCTCCAAGATAGTGTCGAAAATCATTCCCAAGCATATGGCCCACTGATACACATCTAAAGGGTCTCACAAGAAGATTTTTACTACTAGTAATAAATAACCTTTCTCCCAACAATAGTTAGCCCTCAAGGTCCTGGAGACTTTGCTTAAAAAATTCCTTAGAGACTAACATCACACCCCCCCTTTGTTCTCACCTACCCAACTCCTGTGTATATAATCAGTCACTTCTCAGGATAACAGGGCAGCAGTTCTTCCTGCCCACAGGTCCTGTCCCCGTGCTTTAATAAACCACCACTTTGCACCAAAGATGTCTCAAGAATTCTTTCTTGGTCATTGGCTCCGGACCTCAACCCACCGAACCTCACCTAGGTTCTAGAACTTCATCACTTATGCCCGATTTTTCACATCCGAGACCACCAAGGAGCCAACACCGATGTAATCACACAAGGGTTTATTTGAGAAGCTTAAGCTTGGGCCCAAGTGTGCCCGACACAGCGGAGTAGGGACTTGGACTCCGAACCAGATTACAGTCAGAGTTTTTAAAGGCAGAGCAGGGGTGTCAGTAGGTGATTGGGCCACGACTACTAGCCCCATGTTCCTGTTTTTTTTTTTTTCCTTTTTCTTTCTGACATGATCTATTACAACATCAAACCATGTTGTTCCTTTTTCTTTCTGACATAATCTATTATAACATCAAGCCATGTTATTCCTGATATGAGTTATTAAAATGATAAGCCATCCTATTCCTGATCGATCATTGTATTTGCTCCAGTCAGTCTTCCTAGAGCTGTCCTATTCCTGATTGATCATTGTGTTTGCTCCGGTCAGTCTTCCCCGAGCCAGGGGTCATTTACCGGTCTCGGAGACCTAAGATGGCAGCCGGGGCCAAGATGGCTGTACTTATGTCAAGGCTTGGGGTGGGTACAGCCTTGTTTTCCTTGGCCTCCACAGATGATGTGGTGGTCAACGGTGTTGGCAGAATGGTTTCTCAGAATTCCTGAAATATAAGAAAAAGATAACAAAGCAGGTTTTCAAAACATAACAGAATTTTAAAAGAAAGTGGTGGGGGGTGGCGGGCTGGGGAAGGTATGTTCTCTGTTGACAGGACATAAAATCACTTTGAGGACTCCCTGAACTAACAAAGCATGACTGACCTATTGGCTCCACTCTACGGTAGTCCAAGTTTTGCCACGTAACGCACAGGCCATGGGACCAGAAGACACGGGTTCGTGAGCCCAATCTCCACTCATCTCTCAGAAGATCCATTTTCAGGAAAGCCTCCCTCATTCCTCCATCCCCGATATCAGCCATGTTGCCACTTGGAAAATAATAATTGGATTTGGTCATGTCGCTCCTTCTCCCAAAGATTTATAGTTAAGTCATCCTTCCAAATAAGTTCAAAAGCTCAATAAGCAAGAGAATTTTTCAAGCTGAAAAACATTCTTCAGTGCTGTCCACATCCACCAATCACTAAGTGCCCTTCTAGCCACAACTAGGCTCTCTCACAGCTCTTCCCCACATGAGCAAAGATGGTGGGGCACCTGGGTGGCTCAGTCAACCATCTGCCTTCTGCTCAGGTCATGATCCCAGGGTCCTGGGATGGTGCCCTGTGTTGGGCTCCCTGATCTGTGGAGTCTGCTTCTGTTTCTCCCTCCACCCCTTCCCCTGCTTGTGCACATGCACTCTTTTTCTCTCCAAAATTAATAAATAAATCTTATTTAATCATCATGGGCAGGAGACAGAGTTGGCCGAATTATTTTAGGTTTCACGGACATACAACATGCTGCATGTTACCCCAAACTCTACTGAAAATCAGGAAAGAAGACTAACACTCACTGATACCTACTGTGTATCTTGTACATTATATCATTTTCCCTAACTGGAATGCTTCTCTAAGAAACTGCATTTTTTTCCCATTTATTTTTTTCAGCATAACAGTATTCATTGTTTTTGCACAAAACCCAGTGCTCCATGCAAAACGTGCCCTCCCTATTACCCACCACCTGTTCCCCCAACCTCCCACCCCTGACCCTTCAAAACCCTCAGGTTGTTTTTCAGAATCCATAGTCTCTTATGGTTCACCTCACCTCCCCAGTGTCCATAGCCCCCTCCCCCTCTCCCAATCCCACCTCCCCCCAGCAACCCCCAGTTTGTTTTGTGAGATTAAGAGTCATTTATGGTTTGTCTCCCTCCCAATCCCATCTTGTTTCATTTATTCTTCTCCTATCCCCCTAACTCCCCATGTTGCTTCTCCACGTCCTCATATCAGGGAGAGCATATGATAGCTGTCTTTCTCCGATTGACTTATTTCACTAAGCATGATACGCTCTAGTTCCATCCACGTTGTCGCAAATGGCAAGATTTCATTTCTTTTGATGGCTGCATAGTATTCCATTGTGTATATATACCACATCTTCTTTATCCATTCATCTCTTGATGGACATCTAGGTTCTTTCCATAGTTTGGCTATTGTAGACATTGCTGCTATAAACATTCGGGTACACGTGCCCCTTTGGATCACTACGTCTGTATCTTTAGGGTAAATACCCAGTAGTGCAATTGCTGGGTCATAGGGTAGTTCTATTTTCAACATTTTGAGGAACCTCCATGCTGTTTTCCAGAGTGGCTGCACCAGCTTGCATTCCCACCAACAGTGGAGGAGGGTTCCCCTTTCTCCACATCCTCGCCAGCATCTGTCATTTCCTGACTTGTTCATTTTAGCCATTATGACTGGTGTGAGGTGATATCTCATTGTGGTTTTGATTTGTATTTCCCTGACGCCGAGTGACGTGGAGCACTTTTTCATGTGTCTGTTGGCCATCTGGATGTCTTAAGAAACTGCATTTCTCTTTTCTCACTTTGTTCTACTGTAATTATCATCAACAGTTTTAAGAGGTTAGATACTACGGGGGGGTGGGAGGTTGGGGAAGCAGGTGGTGGGTAATAGAAAGGGCATGTATTGCATGGAGCACTGGGTGTGGTGCAAAAACAATGAATACTGTTATGCTGAAAATAAACAAATAATAATAATAATAAAAAGAGGTTAGATACTACAGCCAGACCACTTAGGATTGTATCTTTACTCTCCTACTTACTAACTGCATCACCTTGATCAAGTCACTAAGACTTCATTATGCCTCAGTTTTCACACATGTAAAATGAGTAAGATAATGTCTCTTTCACAGTTATATTATGGACTATATGTAGCCCAAGGAAAGATTTTATACTCTACTCTAGCATATTAGAGCATTGACAATACTACTTCTCTTCTCTTTATATGTCCATCTCCCAACCTCATTTCGTTCTATCCCAATTGTTACCCTGGAACTTAGAAGCCTGTCACAGAAACAGGTGCCCAATAAATATATGGGTAAATAGATGCATTTTATTTACACATGAGCTCTGTGATATAGATATCACTATATTTGGATTATAACTGAGGAACTTGTATCTTCAAGAAAAGGTGCACATAGAAAACAGCATCAAGTTTCCTCAAGAATTAAGAAATAGGATGACCATATGATCCAACAATTCCACTTCCGGATATACAGCTGAAGGAAACAAAATCACTCTCTCAAGGAGATAGCTGCTCCCACCATGTGCACTATAGCATGGTTTACAATATCTAAGCCATGGAAACAAACCTAGGTGTCCACCGAGAGATGAGTCGAAAGAACAGGGTACACATATAAACAATAGAGTAGTAGTCAGCCATGTAAAAGAAGGAAACTCTGTCATTTCCAACAACATAGATGGGACTTGAGGACATTTTGCTAAGTGAAGTAAGTCAAAGAAAGAAATACTCATGAACTCACTTATATGTGGAATCTGAAAACAAAGAAACAAAAACAAACAAAAACTCCACCCAAATTCCTAGAAACAGAACAGATGGGCAGTTGCCAGAAGCAAGGGATGACGGGCAGGGGAAAAGAGGAAAGGTGGTGAAAAGATACAAACTTCCAGTTATGAGACACATGAGTTCTGGGGGTGTAATGTACAGCAGGCACTGTATTGTACACCCAGAAGTTCAGAAAGTGCAACTTGAAAGTTCTCATCACAAGAATAAATACTGTAACTATGTGAGGTCATGGATGTTAACTTATTTTCATAAACATTTCACAACATATACATATATAAAATCATCATGTTGTATGCCTGAAATTAACATAAAGTTATATGTTTAAAAAAGGGAGGAAGTGAAGCTATTTGGAAGAAGGGCGATTTGAAATCAAGAGTCCACGCTTTTCTACTGTATCCCACAGAGAAATTGAGAATGATGATAAAGCCTTGCTATTCAAAAACACAACTGCATGAAAGCTTCATTTGGAGGAATTTCCAACAAATACAGTACAGTACAAAGGTGTTTTCAGGTTGTTTCATTGTAGAGATTCTTATTATAATTAAGTCATTATGTATCTCATCCTTAGACTTCTATTTCTAGCAGAAAAGTGAAGTACAGTGAGAATCAGTGTTTCTCATAATAGACTGTGGTCAAAAAAGGAAAAGGCTTTGGAGTAAAAACGAAGGCAGGAACAAAAGGAGACAAATACAGACAGAATTAGGAGAACGGTCTTCACAAGTGGCGAGATACCATGGTACCAACACCAATGTTTTCCTTGGAGACCGTTGAACATGAGAAAGTTAATGTGATTCAGAAATATTACCCATGCTGGGTCTGTTCTAGGAAGAATGCCCCGCTGTCTCACTGAAGTCCAACCTGCTCTGTCCATCTGCCTCAGCCTCCAGAGAGAACTTGGAAGAGGCTGAAAGGAGCTGAGTAGCCGACAAGAAAAGAGACTAAGAATATAGGGAGAAATCTACCATGCTATGCTTACATAGGTCCATTACGAGATGCCTCTGTCACACTGCACATTACCAAGGGGAGGATATTCTCTTCTAGCCTAAGAAAGCTAGCTTAGATTGACAAATGAAGGGCATTTTGCATTTAAGAGATTCTCAAGCTAGGAGTTGGAGTCTTTGCCGCTTTTAACACAAACAAAATGCAGCACAGATGAAATACACTTTCAAGAAGCATCAGTGCATTTTGAGAGAGGATCCTTACAATATGCTCCACACCCAAAGGATTACATGCTTTCCTGCCTATTAAGGCAGTTACAGAAGCAAAAGGAAACCCATTCTAAATAACAAGCTTTTTACCTATAAACACATATGGCTAAATCATATGTTATAATTTTATTTGTACAATTAAGCCCTGCTGCTTCTAGTTCTTAAATTTATAATCGTCTTCGGACCTGTTATTGCTGAGAGGTCATTAACATACTATTTATAAAATTTCAGCTTTAGTTCTAATGTGCATATGCATATACGAGCTATGAATCATGATCCATAACTCTTTTCTAATAAATCTATGTCTCCTTCCAGGAGTGCACTCTAGGTAATGGCTCTGTCGAAGCAATTAATTAGCTAAAGCTGTGCATATTCCTGCCAGTGCAATTAGGAGCCTCAGTCAAACAAGGAGGGGAGATGCAGTGATGGCAGTGGAGAGTGAAAGCCAGCCACACTGATGGGGTAGCTTAGGAAACAGGAAGATAAAAAGTAATTATGTGTAGGCCTCAAGTATACCTATAATTCAGAAAAATAACAGTCTCATAACATGATAGGAACAGAGGAAGAGACCACACACCTTTCTGCCTAGTTCTTAATGGGCCAAATCATACTCCTGGGTACCAAGACCTGGAGAATGCAATCAAAAAGCTGAAACAGCATGGGGTGCTAACTTCACAAAGCAAGTCTGAAATCACTTGAGTCACATGCTTCCTCATCTTTACAGTGGCTTTCCTCATCTAGATATCATGCATACCCTCACACAAGCCCAGAAAGTTGCATTTATGCTGTTGCATGTACGCAGACATGTGGCAATGGCTATCACACGTACACATGTACACACAAATGCACACTTAGAGACTATGAGAGCTTTTGAAGTTATGTCCTTGGTGTTTAAGAACTTAAATGTATGGGAGGAGTCAAGATGGCGGAGAAGTAGAAGCCTGAGACTACATCAGGTAGCAGGAGATCAGCTCGATAGTTTATCTAAACATTGCAAACACCTACAAATCCAACGGGAGAGCGAAGAGAAGAAAAACAGCAACTCTAGAAACAGAAAATCAACCACTTTCTGAAAGGTAGGACTGGCGGAGAAGTGAATCTAAAACGACGGGAAGATAGACCGCGGGGGGAGGGGCCGGCTCCCGGCAAGCGGCGGAGCAATGGAGCACAAAATCAGGACTTTTAAAAGTCTGTTCCACTGAGGGACATTGCTCCAGAGGCTAAACCAGGGTGAAGCCCACACGGGGTCAGCGTGGCCCCAGGCCCCGCAGGGTCACAGAAGGATCAGGGGTGTCAGAGTGTCGGAGAGCTCGCAGGTATTAGAACGGAGAATCCGGCTGCAGAGACAGAGCCGAGGACTGAACTCTCAGCTCGGGGTTACCTTGAACTGGTCGCGGGCTGGGTGAGCTCGGAGCGCGGCTAGAGGCTGGGGATACGGGAGTGATTGGGTGCTGTCCTCTGGGGGCGCACTGAGGAGTGGGGCCCCAGGCTCTCGGCTCCTCCAGGCCAGAGACTGGGAGGCAGCCATTTTCATTCCCATCCTCCGGAACTCTACGGAAAGCGTTCAGGGAACAGAAGCTCCCAAAAGCGAACCCGAGCCAATTACTTAGTCCGGCCGCCTGTAAGGGCAGTGCAATCCAGCCTCGGGCAAAGACACTTGAGAGTCACTACAACAGGCCCCTCCCCCAGAAGATCAACAAAATATCCAGCCAGGACGAAGTTCATCTATCAAGGAGAAAGCAGGTTCAATTCCTAAGACAGCAGAGCAATTCCAGAGGAGGAGAAAGCAAAGCACGGAATCATGGATTTCTCCCCAGGATTCTTTAGTCTTGCGGCTACTTCATTTTTATTTTTCTTTTTTCAATTTTTTTTCTTTTTTCTTTTTTCTTCTTCTGCTAAATTTTTTAAAACTTTTACCCTTTTCTTTTTTAACGTTTTTTGACTAGTTCATCTAAATATATATATTTTTTCTTTCTTTTTTATATTTTTTATTTTTTTTAATTTTTTTCTTTTTTTTTCTTTTTTTTTCAGAACCTGTTTTTATCCCCTTCCCCCCCCCCCCCCCACAATTTGGGATCTCTTCTGATTTGGTTACAGCGCATTTTTCTGGGGTCTTTGCCACCCTTTTAGTAGTTTATTTGCTCCTTCATATCCTCTCATCTGGACAAAATGACAAGGCGGAAAAAATACCACAAACAAAAGAACAAGAGACAATACCGAAGGCTAGGGACCTAATCATCACAGACATTGGTAATATGTCAGATCAAGAGTTCAGAATGACGATTCTAAACATTCTAGCTTGGCTCGAAAAAGGCATGGAAGATATTAGAGAAACCCTCTCTGGAGATATTAAAGCCCTTTCTGGAGAAATTAAAGAACTAAAATCTAACCAAGTTGAAATCAAAAAAGCTATTAATGAGGTGCAATCAAAAATGGAGGCTCTCACTGCTAGGATAAATGAGGCAGAAGAAATAATTAGTGACATAGAAGACCAAATGACAGAGAATAAGGAAGCCGAGCAAAAGAGCAAAAAGACAGCTACTGGACCATGAGGGGAGAATTCGAGAGATAAGTGACACCATAAGACGAAACAACATTAGAATAATTGGGATTCCAGAAGAAGAAGAAACAGAGAGGGGAGCAGAAGGTCTATTGGAGAGAATCATTGGAGAGAATTTCCCTAATATGGCAAAGGGAACAAGCATCAAAATCCAGGAGATGCAGAGAACCCCCATCAAAGTCAACAAGAATAGGTCCACACCCCGTCACCTAATAGTAAAATTGACAAGTCTTAGTGACAAAGAGAAAATCCTGAAAGCAGCCCGAGAAAAGAAGTCTGTAACATACAATGGTAAAAATATTAGATTGGCGGCAGACTTATCCACAGAGACCTGGCAGGCCAGAAAGAGCTGGCATGATATATTCAGAGCACTCAACGAGAAAAACATGCAGCCAAGAATACTCTATCCAGCTAGGCTATCATTGAAAATAGAAGGAGAGATCAAAAGCTTCCAGGACAAACAAAAACTGAATTTGCAAACACCAAACCAGCTCTACAGGAAATATTGAAAGGGGTCCTCTAAGCAAAGAGAGAGCCTAAAAGTAGTAGATCAGAAAGGTACAGAGACAATATACAGTAACAGTCACCTTACAGGCTAATAATGGCACTAAATTCATATCTCTCAATAGTTACCCTGAATGTTAATGGGCTAAATGCCCCAATCAAAAGACACAGGGTATCAGAATGGATAAAAAAACAAAACCCATCAGTATGTTGCCTACAAGAAACTCATTTTAGACGCGAAGACACCTCCAGATTTAAAGTGAGGGGGTGGAAAACAATTTACCATGCTAATGGGCATCAGAAGAAAGCTGGGGTGGCAATCCTTATATGAGATCAATTAGATTTTAAGCCAAAGACTATAATAAGAGATGAGGAAAGACACTATATCCTACTCAAAGGGTCTGTCCAACAAGAAGATCTAACAATTTTAAATATCTATGCCCCTAACGTGGGAGCAGCCAACTATATCAACCAATTAATAACAAAATCAAAGAAACACAGCAATAATAATAAAATAATAGTAGGGGACTTGAACACTCCCCTACTGAAATGGACAGATCATCCAAGCCAAAGATCAACAAGGAAATGAAGGCCTTAAATGACACACTGGACCAGATGGACATCACAGATATATTCAGAACATTGCATCCCAAAGCAACAGAATACACATTCTTCTCTAGTGCACATGGAACCTTCTCCAGAATAGATCACATCCTGGGTCACAAATCAGGTCTCAACCGGTATCGAAAGATTAGGATTATTCCCTGCATATTTTCAGACCACAATGCTCTGAAGCTAGAACTCAATCACAAGAGGAAAGCTGGAAAGAACCCAAATACATGGAGACTAAACAACATCCTTCTAAAGAATGAATGGGTTAACCAGGAAATTAAAGAAGAATTGAAAAAATTCATGGAAACAAATGATATTGAAAACACAACAGTTCAAAATCTGTGGGACACAGCAAAGGCAGTCCTGAGAGGAAAATATATAGTGGTACAAGACTTTCTCAAGAAACAAGAAAGGTCTCAAGTACACAACCTAACCCTACACATAAAGGAGCTGGAGAAAGAACAAGAAAGAAACCCTAAACCCAGCAGGAGAAGAGAAATCATAAAGATCAGAGCAGAAATCAATGAAATAGAAACCAAAAAAACAATAGAAAAAATCAATGAAACTAGGAGCTGGTTCTTTGAAAGAATCAATAAGGTTGATAAACCCCTGGCCAGACTCATCAAAAAGAAAAGAGAAAGGACCCAAATCAATAAAATCATGAATGAAAGAGGAGAGATCACAACTAACACCAAAAAATAGAGACAATTAGAAGAACATACTATGAGCAACTCTACGCCAACAAATTGGACAATCTGGAAGAAATGGATGCATTCCTAGAGACATATAAACTACCACAACTGAACCAGGAAGAAATAGAAAACCTGAACAGGCCCATAACCAGTAAGGAGATTGAAACAGTCATCAAAACTCTCCAAACAAACAAAAGCCCAGGGCCAGACGGCTTCCCAGGGGAATTCTACCAAACATTTAAAGAAGAACTAATTCCTCTTCTCCTGAAACTGTTCCAAAAAATAGAAATGGAAGGAAAACTTCCAAACTCATTTCATGAGGCCAGCATCACCTTGATCCCAAAACCAGACAAGGATCCCACCAAAAAAGAGAACTACAGACCAATATCCTTGATGAACACAGACGCAAAAATTCTCGCCAAAATACTAGCCAATAGGATTCAACAGTACATTAAAAGGATTGTTCACCATGATCAAGTGGGATTTATTCCAGGGATGCAGGGTTGGTTCAACATCCGCAAATCAATCAATGTGATAGAACACATTAATAAAAGAAAGAACAAGAACCATATGATACTCTCAATAGATGCTGAAAAAGCATTTGACAAAGTACAGCATCCCTTCCTGATCAAAACTCTTCAAAGTGGAGGGATAGAGGGCACATACCTCAATATTATCAAAGCTATCTATGAAAAACCCACCGCAAATATCATTCTCCATGGAGAAAAACTGAAAGCTTTTCCGCTAAGGTCAGGAACACGGCAGGGATGTCCATTATCACCACTGCTATTCAACATAGTACTAGAAGTCCTAGCCTCAGCAATCAGACAACAAAAAGAAATTAAAGGCATCCAAATTGGTAAAGAAGAAGTCAAACTATCACTCTTCACAGATGATATGATACTATATGTGGAAAACCCAAAAGACTCCACTCCAAAACTGCTAGAACTTGTACAGGAATTCAGTAAAGTGTCAGGATATAAAATGAATGCACAGAAATCAGTTGCATTTCTGTACACCAACAACAAGACAGAAGAAAGAGAAATTAAGGAGTCAATCCCATTTACAATTGTACCCAAAACTATAAGATACCTAGGAATAAACCTAACCAAAGAGACTAAGAATCTATACACAGAAAATTATAAAGTACTCATGAAAGAAATTGAGGAAGACACAAAGAAATGGAAAAATGTTCCATGCTCCTGGATTGGAAGAATAAATATTGTGAAAATGTCTATGCTACCTAAAGCAATCTACACATTTAATGCAATCCCTATCAAAATACCATCCATTTTTTTCAAAGAAATGGAACAAATAATCCTCAAATTTATATGGAACCAGAAAAGACCTCGAATAGCCAAAGGAATATTGAAAAACAAAGCCAAAGTTGGTGGCATCACAATTCCGGACTTCAAGCTCTATTACACAGCTGTCATCATCAAGACAGCATGGTACTGGCACAGAAACAGACACATAGATATGTGGAACAGAATAGAGAGCCCAGAAATGGACCGTCAACTCTGTGGTCAACTAATCTTCGACAAAGCAGGAAAGAATATCCAATGGAAAAAAGACAGCCTCTTCAATAAATGGTGCTGGGAAAATTGGACAGCCACATGCAGAAAAATGAAACTGGACCACTTCCTTACAGCACACACGAAAATAGACTCCAAATGGATGAAGGACCTCAATGTGAGGAAGGAATCCATCAAAATCCTTGAGGAGAATGAAGGCAGCAACCTCTTCGACCTCAGCCGTAGCAACATCTTCCTAGGAACAACGGCAAAGGCAAGGGAAGCAAGGGCAAAAATGAACTATTGGGATTTCATCAAGATCAAAAGCTTTTGCACAGCCAAGGAAACAGTTAACAAAACCAAAAGACAACTGACAGAATGGGAGAAGATATTTGCAAACGACATGTCAGATAAAGGGCTAGTATCCAAAATCTATAAGGAACTTAGCAAACTCAACACCCAAAGAACAAACAATCCAATCAAGAAATGGGCAGAGGACATGAACAGACATTTCTGCAAAGAAGACATCCAGATGGCCAACAGACACATGAAAAAGTGCTCCACGTCACTCGGCATCAGGGAAATACAAATCAAAACCACAATGAGATATCACCTCACACCAGTCAGAATGGCTAAAATGAACAAGTCAGGAAATGACAGATGCTGGCGAGGATGTGGAGAAAGGGGAACCCTCCTCCACTGTTGGTGGGAATGCAAGCTGGTGCAGCCACTCTGGAAAACAGCATGGAGGTTCCTCAAAATGTTGAAAATAGAACTACCCTATGACCCAGCAATTGCACTACTGGGTATTTACCCTAAAGATACAAACATAGTGATCCGAAGGGGCACGTGTACCCGAATGTTTATAGCAGCAATGTCTACAATAGCCAGACTATGGAAAGAACCTAGATGTCCATCAACAGATGACTGGATAAAGAAGAAGTGGTATATATACACAATGGAATACTATGCAGCCATCAAAAGAAATGAAATCTTGCCATTTGCGACGACGTGGATGGAACTAGAGCGTATCATGCTTAGTGAAATAAGTCAATCAGAGAAAGACAACTATCATATGATCTCCCTGATATGAGGACATGGAGAAGCAACATGGGGGGGTAGGGGGATAGGAGAAAAATAAATGAAACAAGATGGGATTGGGAGGGAGACAAACCATAAATGACTCTTAATCTCACAAAACAAACTGGGGGTTGCTGGGGGGAGGTGGGATTGGGAGAGGGGGAGGGGGCTATGGACAGTGGGGAGGGGAGGCGAACCATAAGAGACTATGGACTCTGAAAAACAATCTGAGGGTTTTGAAGGGTCAGGGGTGGGAGGTTGTGGCAACCTGAGGGTTTTGAAGGGTTAGGGGTGGGAGGTTGGGGGAACAGGTGGTGGGTAATGGGGAGGGCACGTTTTGCATGGAGCACTGGGTGTTGTGCAAAAAGAATGAATACTGTTACGCTGAAAAAAATAAATAAAATGGAAAAAAAAAGAACTTAAATGTATGAATTTTCAATGAACAAATACACAGCTGTATATAACAAGAAGCTGAGTTAGGAAAGAAATCACACACACACACACACACACACACACACACACACACACATACCAGTGGAAGAGGAAGGCTCAACAACTAGTAGGTCAGGGTGAGGGGGAGGTGGAATACATGCATGTTGATGCGGGAAACAGCTCATGAGCTCTTGGCATTAGTAAATCGAATGGAAGTCACTCAGGTTTTCAGTTTCTGTCTCATATTCATGTGTGTGTGGATGAGAAGTCTCAAAGATGAAAAAGAAAAGAAAAAGCAGGTGGGGTAAAAAAAAAAGAAGTTAAAAGAAAATCTGTAAATGTCTCTACTTTCAAGAAACAGTGACTGTCCTTTGGTCATATGGTGTGTAGAAATGTCTAACACAGAAAATACGAATACACAAAAGTCTGTGGGATTTTCACAGTCCTCTTTCCAAAACTGGCTCATTTTTCCATCCATTGAAATGCACAAGGAACTCAAGACCAAGGCTACCAAATACTGAAGATGTGGATAAAATGCCACACTAAAGTCCACACATAGCTGATTGGTCAAAAGGGGGCAGATAATTGGATACAAACAACCAAAGTTATAGGTGCAACATCATGAATACCATTCTACACACTCAGAGGGAAGAGGGAATATGATAAACCACGTAAAAGAGTGTTTCTTCACAGGTTGTTAACACTGGAAGCTATTTTAAAATCCTAGTGACTAATATTGAAAACAGTAACATTAACAGCAAACATTTATTTAGTGTTTACTGGGCGAGTGGCAGGCATTTCTAAGCATGCTTATGTGCAGGAACTCATTGAATTTTACCCTCATACCGACCCTGTGATGTGGGGTATCATCATTTTTGTCACTTCACCGGTGAGGAAAATGAAGCATAGTGAGGTTATGTGCTGTGCTCAAGGTTCACACCTACACCTTCCGGAGTGGGGATTTGAATCTAGGCACGTTGGCTTCGCGCTCTGCTGCCTACAGGAACAACAATGGTTGAGCTCTTACAATGCACTAGAATCTGCTCTGAACAATGTAATTATATAATGTGATATTTTCTTGCAGCCCCATGAGGAAAGTACCTCCTTTCCTGCAAATACAAGACCCGGGGCTTAAAACATGCCACAGTGATACATCCTCTAACTGCCAGAGGCTGGACTGAAACCGAGATCTGTGAAGTGCCCAGGGACACTAGGTGACAGTCCCCTGTCATTCTATAATCTGCTGCAGAATCTGTCTTCTACAGTTGACTCACACTACCAATACCTTCTTAATCTCACTTGAAGCATTTTGGACCCACCTTGGGCTCCCAGACCATGCCTACAATTCTGCCTTCACAACCACACAAGTGCTGAGGCTCCCGGGCTTAAACTCGGGAAGTAAAACATACGTAGACTTTATTAAACCCCATGTGTTGAAACTCTACACATCTCTCCCACGGTCTCCACCACTTACTGGTATTTATATCCAAGGTATTTAAACCTAAATTGTCATTCTTACATGGTCCAGGTGGCAAATGTCGCCTCCTAGACATATCTTGAGAACAATGAATTTTTTAAATTCTAGAGAATAATGTGCCATCTTTCAGCTTATTAATGCTGGGAGAAGTACATTTGGAGATTTCATTTTCTAGTTTTCACTACCCTCACCTGCTTGAAAGTTACATAAATAATGTGGTTGAAAACAAATAATGAAGAAAAGAGCTGGTAGGTGGTCCTTGTCTGCCAGATTACAAGGTAAAAATTATGATATCTAATCAAATAAAAACTGATATGGCTCTTATGAAATATATCTATAACTTTTAGAAAAAAATATTCTGCAACATCCACAAGTAAGAAAGTTATTCAAAATACCATTTCACAGAAAAATTATAAATAGGCTATATGTAACATATATATCATCTCGTTTATAAGTACATGTTAGTACAATATAAATAACCATGCATATATTTGTGTGCGCTAAAATATATTCTATTGTCATGGATGAGAGATCAAAAAATGTTTATAATATTCTATTCCATTCCAGGATTGACATTTATTTATAAGTTAGTTTATCTTATTTTCAGGAACAATTATATATAAAATAAATATACTGAACTAAGACTGATTTCCTTTAAAAAAAAAAGTGGTATAATAGCGAAACAAACAAACAAAGAGTGAACTAGATAGACGGTTCCAAGTTTTTAATCCTAATTCTCTCAGTAACTTAGCTAAGAATAACAATAAAAACCACCATCTTTTGGATAGCTATGACCAAATGACACTGGTTAGTCCTTCACATATATTAACTTTGTTTCTCACAACACTCCTATGTGGTAAGTAACTAATGCAGTGGGAAATAGAACTGGAAAGAGAGAGTTGTCACTAATCAAATAAACAGTAGTTAAGATACATAACGATATTATTTTGTCCATTATGATTGCAAAAATAAATTGTGATATATCTTGTCAAATATTAAGGAAGACAAAGAAACTGGTGCTCTTACTGCCGCTTATTAACTGTGCATCCTTAGGCAAGCTAATTAACATCCCTGGGGTGCAATTTCTTCAAATTCAATTCTGGAATTTCTTTTTGTATAAGTGCAGTAATACCATATATCTTAAAGACTATGGTGAGAATTTTAAAAGCTAATTCATGTAAAAGTTTATTCACAAGAGTGTCTGACACACAAGAACCCGTAAGTGTTAACTCTCATATTGCTAATGACAAAAATTCTTCTGGAATATAAATAGAAATTATGTATCAAAGCCATAGAGGAGGTCATTGACAATAATCTGTTCCTGGAACTAACTCTATCCTAAGGAAAACAGACAGTATTCTGCGTATGCAAAAACAAAGCTATTCATTGTTACAATATTTATAATAGCAATAAAAAGGGAAATTCTCCTGCATTAGGAGAATTATATAATCATATATGCATTCCTCTCATTATAAAGGTATGTTAAAACCCAGTGATCTTGAAGTCCCAATCTTAAAGACTATGTAGAATAGGGAAAACAATTTAGGCTCTAACCTTAGGTGAAAAAAATAGGTTAGTAAATTTCACATGCCCATTATGCTTACATTTTTATTTATACTTACATAGCAGTATACTGGACAGAGTAAGTTTGGGTGACATATTGGAAAAAATGTTGTAAAATTATGTTGGTTTTATTCCATTGGTAAAATGCTAAGTGTGCTTGTTTTCCATTGCCAATCGTGTTCCAGTTTCTGCCCTATCTATGTTGAAACACACAGTGATACTTCAGGGTACCACCCTCTTGTCTCCAGGCCCACCACAATCAACTTAAGCCTGATCAACCAATGCAGAATACTTTTTCGAAAAGGCTGGGATTAACTACAGACTTCATTTCTAATTTGTTCTTAACTGAATGAATAGTAATATTTGTTAAAAAAAAATTCTGAAAATAATATTTGATAATGTGTGTTTATGGACTCACTTCTGAGATTTTAATAACCGATCTCTTCTTTGGCAATAGCTCCTACTGTCTAAGACTGATAATTAATGGGAGCAATGTGAATAATTTGTAGATAGTGCTTGGGGATCATACATCTTCCCATATTTAAATAATCTTAAAAAAACTACTACTAAAACAGGAAAGAAACCAAGGAGTAGGAAGGGAAGGAATATGTAAACAATTGTCTTTTTAATTTCTTTGAATACCTTGCTTTTTCACAAAAGACACTAATAGCTTCAAGGTTTTCATCATTTGAATTACATCTCAGTTAATGGAATGCCCCCTACAAAATCACATGCATTATCTAACTTTTGACAAAAAGAGAGAAAGGTTAACGACTTTTTGAAAATCTCTTGAAAAGATGCCTTGATTCTACCTTCCTTATAAAATAGCTATGAAGGTTAATGGTAAAGACTACATAATAACATTCTCAGCTGTTTTAACCAACCATTATAAACACTTGTGGGAATGTCTTTCCTATTGGGAATACTTCCCCCCCCCCATCTTGAGCATAAAAATAGTGTTGGATTTCTACCTGTATTCAAGATTCATGGGTTCTTCATATTAGTTTCTTCAACACCAAAAGATGCAGCAATTTGTGAACAATCTTAGCCAATCAGAAAAACATTTAAAGCAATTTCCTAAGTACTGTATCATTTACTATCTCTCAAAGGTTGGAACTCTTCAAACAAATCATATTTTTTATTTTCAACATGTGATAGATGCTGCATGCTTTTCTCCAAAACTGCATGTACTTATGATAAAAGCCATATTTCCATTAATCATTACAACAATGCCTTTTTCAACGAAGTTTTTGTCATACTGTGTTATTTTACCATTGTTGGATGACATTTTGTTTTTAGTGGCTGAAGATTTTCCTGCCAAAGCATTTGGTAACATCCCAGAGAGAACCTTGGGTTACATACTTTCTAATTCTTCTACTGTGCAGTTTCATGTTTTTCAAAGTTCTGCTTTGGAGAGTTTTATAATTAAACATGGAAGATGAAATTTTAGTTTTTATTGACACAGGCTATTAAATGGTACCAGATGAGGAAGCAAGGAAAGACATAAAGGTGAAAGGCATTCTTTCACACAATAAATATCAGTTCCTTACTGTTCTAGGCCCTGGATTTATTTAGCAAATAATGTATTAAATAAGGCAGACATACTACTTCTCATATAACTTACTTTCTGGTGAATGATGTCCAGTTCTCTTTCAGAAGCTCTGAAGGTAAGTTTAGGGATAAATGCATAGAAAATGGACCACAGGCATTCTTCATGCCTTGGCTAGAGCTGGAGACTATACTGGTCCAACATGTATTTCTTTCCGCTTTGCCTCTTTTCTATGTAGCCTCAAATTGGGAAGGAGGAGGAGAGAACAGTGTCAGAGGAGATCATGGAGAGGACATGACCACTGGCTGACCTGTGTGAGCTGTAAACAGGCAATGTCAGCTTCCTCACCTCCTCCCATCCTTGGAATGTATGTCATGCCCACCATTCCCACACTAGGAGCTGCTTCAAGGACATAGCCTCGAGAGTAGGATGCTGTTGAGACCATCTGGATGATATGCATGATTGGACCTAGTTAAGGCCTCCACATAAATCTGCAGGATTCTGGAGGGCTGGTGCCAAAATCTACTCATCTTATGGCTGCTAAGACAAGCCTCACATGTAAGCTCTCTCACATATTAAACCTGCCCCTGACCAACCTGGAATGATTCACCTCTTTCTTTGGCCTCTCCTCATCTTCTGTGTATGGGGGCCAGTTTTCAAACCAAATGGCAGGAGAAGCTAGTTTTCCCCTTCTCTTCTCAGGACAGTTGATTGTAACAACTTCACAGAAGCTCATATGCTGTAAGGCTGGCTTCCATGAGCTCCAAGAAGACAAATGGATCAGCAACCTAACAAGAATGAAAATAAGAGAAACCTGTGACTGGCACAAAGCCTAGAGGTACAAAGATCAAAAGAGGTGTTGGAAAGCCAAATGAGCTTAATATCTTCAGCTATTATGTTTCTCCTGAGGTTTATTCCATTACCCAGAGAGAAACAGAGCCCACCGTACTCTTTCATTCACATGCCCCTGCCTCTCCAGTATTATGCAGGATACAAAGAAATAGTTTAAAAGTTATCATCTCGGCCTCCAAGCTGCTTACATCCTAACCTTGGGAACTCTTGCTGACCCCCCCCAAAAAAAAAAAAAAAAAAAAAAAAAAAAAAAACTGGAAAAGAATTCAGCATAAACTCAAAGGAAGCTACTTGTTTTGCAAGATACTATGCCCCTTTTTATTCTATGAGGGAAGTGAACAATAAATAAACGAGGCCTCTCTCTAGAAGCACTGTGATAGAAAGGCCTGCTAAGATCTCTACATAAATAAGTCTAGGTAGCATAAACAAAATGTGAAAATGACAGGAAAACCTATCAAAGACCTGTGTGTGCCGAGAGGATCCACCTGGGCCAGAGACTTGGACTAAAACTTATATAAATCCCAAGCTGCTCACCTAGAGTCAAAGGCCCATTGGAAGCCCAGGATGAGAAGAGCCCTAAGTGGACTGACCCACTTAGGTGCTCCGCACAGGAGTAGCAACAATGCGACAGTCAGGAGGATGCATTCTCATTGCCTGAGTACCCATTCCATGCCAGAACGGTGGTGGACACTGGAGCGAGCCACAAAGGTCACAAGATAGGGAAAAAAAAAAACAAAAACAAAAACAAAAAAAAACATGCCACCGTAGAGCTTAGGTTCAGGGTTTCTGAGAGTGGCAGTCCTAAGGAGAGAATAAAATGGACTGAGGAATGGAGGACAATGCCAGTTTAAATAGGGTGAAGGGCCTGACTTGCAAGTCTGGGATAGAGCGACATCCCAGGCAGACAGTATTGCAAAGGCCCTGAGATAGTGACTAGCTTACTGTGTTAGTGGAATAGAAAAGTGAGCATGACTAGACCACCTTGCATAAAGAGGAGAGCAGCTGGAGAAGGTGTCCAAGAGGAGGGAAGGGACCAGATTACAAAAGGCCTTTTACAAAATGAGTTTGGGAGTGGTTAGTGCATTTAGTGAAAGCAGAGGAACAAAGATTTACATTTAAATTACCCCCAGTTGCAAGCATTTGCATAAATGCTACTTCTTTTCATCACGTTCCCCCTCCCCCAAACACAGTATATATTGAAGGTGACTGTACTTAACAGGCTTGCTTAGGATATCCTCAGTTTATGTCACTTGCTCCAACTTATGATTCATAGTATCATGATTCAGTCTCAGATGTGTCCTGGTTTAGACCAGGAATGTCAAACCTTTTATGTCAAAGGTCAGAGAGAAAAGATTTTAGGTTTTTTAGGCCAGATGGCCAGGAGACTGCCACTACAGCACAAAAGCAGCCACAAATATGTAAACTAGTGAGTGTGGCTGTGTTGCAATAAAGCTTTATGGATACTGACACTGAATTTCACCTATAATTTCAAGGTGTCACAAATATTCTTTATTGATTTTTCCCATTTAAAAACACAAACACCACTCTCAGCTCATTGGCCATTCAAAGACAGGTAGCTGGATTTGATCCGTGGGTTGTAGTTTGCTGATCACCTTTTTAGATGACAAATTAGATGGCGACCCTTATAGCAACTAGCTTTTATGGAGGACTTACAATGTATACGGTCATCCTCACAGCAAGCCTAAGTGGTAAATACTAGCATCGTATGTGTTTTGCAGTAAAGAAACGGAGGCACGTCTCAGCAATTCTCCCAAGGTCTCCCTGAGAAGAAGTGGCAGAAAGGCTACCACGTGTGGAGGCCCCACTGTCAACCACAGTGCTGCGTAGTGTCCTAATACCTTCCCATTCTCTCCCTCCTCCTATCATTCTTCCTTCCCACCTTCTAATGCTGACATACTTTTAGTCTCTTTTTCTTTCCTCATTATGCCTTCTTGCTTCTTTTCTCATGCCCTCCTTTCCCATCCTCTGCAAATTATAACAGAGCTACATGCTAGAACCAGAAACCAAGCAGCCAAAAGTTAGATTACACAGAATATAAAGAACCAATATTTTCAACCTCTGCAATCACTAAATATTTTTAGTTTTCTTTAGAATTTTTTAAGACTGTATTTATTTATTTGACAGAGAGAGAGAGAGAGAGATCACAAGTAGGCAGAGAGGCAGGTAGAGAGAGAGAGTGTGAAGCAGGCTCCCAGCTGAGCAGAGAGCTAGATGAAGGGCTCCATCCCACAATCCAGAGATCATGACCTGAGCCAAAGGCAGAAGCTAAACCCACTGAGCCACCCAGGTGCCCCTATTTAGAATTTTTTAAAAGATTTTATTTATTTGTGTGAGAGAGAAAGAAAAAGAGAGAGAGAGAGAGAGAGAGAGAGCATGTGCACATGAGAGAAGGAACAGAGGGACAGGGACAAGCAGACTTGGCGTGGAGCATGGAGCCCAACGTGGGGCTCGATCCCAGGACCCTGAGATCATGACCTGAGCCAAAACCAAGAGTCAGGCATTCAACTGACTGAGCCACCCAAGTGCCCCTCTCCTTAGAATTTTTAAACAATTATTCCCTTCATATTTTTCAAATGAAACCTGTTTTCCCCCTAAGCATCAGCTCTCTAGGTAGATATGTATCTATTACCCCTTTCATTTTATTTCTCTTTCAACAACAGGTATGCTCACAGTTGCTTTCTTTGAAATTGAACAAGTCTGTTACCCTACCTCTTACTTCCCTCTGGTCTAAAGTTAAAAGACATCCTGATAAGTTACTACCCATTCTTAAATCAGAAGCTTCAATGTGATTTTTTTTATTTGTTAAAAACAATTTAATAGAAACGGTAGTGTACCTCAGCCATCAAGTGGCATCTTTTCTTCTCCTCCCATTAAAAAGTATGCTTTTCCAAATAAAAGACATGCACATACAAATGACTCAGGCTGTCATTTTTCATAGGATTTTGCTGACATTTATACTTGAACTTTACTGCTGCCTTGTTGCTGGCAAAACTTCAACAGTGAAAGTGGTCCTGGCATTAAACACCCTCCCCTTTATTCTGTCTGTACTATCATAATAGACAGCCGCGTTAAATAAACACTTTTCAAATGCTTTAACACCATGAAGTCGGCTGAATGTCTCCAATTCAAGAACCTGGGTTCCCAGAATTCATTTGTAAAGAGAGTCCTTTGAAACTTAGAGGATCAAATCCTCCATATGGGTATCAGAGATTTAAGAATTGAGCCCTGTGTCTGGCTCTGTGCTCAGTGGGGAGTTGGCTAGAGATTCTCTATTTCTCTCTCTTCCTCTTCCTTTTCCCCACCCCCTACTGGCCCACACACTCTCCCAATCCTTCTAAAATTAAATCAAATTAAAAAATCACTAGGTGACCTTAGAACTAACAGTCTAAACAATCAGTGCAATAAAAATGTTTCAAACAGATTCTATGTACTCTCTTCAACAACATTTGGTAAATTTATACTACAGGTCATTTTCATTTCACTCAGAGTTGCAGCCTTTAATGATTAATAGAATACAGACCTAATGTGATTGAGACATGCACTTTTCCCCCCAAATGTAAATATCATCACATGTTTTCCCTATTCAAAATCTTACACAGTCTCCCCACTGAATATTTGGGATGTGTGAAGTCCATGTTAGACCACACCGAAGTCTCCATAATCTGAGCTCAGATGTTCCAGTACTGTGACAACTGTGCGTACTTTACATTTCTCCCTTTAAGGATTCACACTACTCCAGTACCTATAAATCACAGGCTGCCTATTTCTTTCCCTCTGCTGTTTTCTTTTCTCCAATGATTTATATGAGTGAGCAATATGTGTGTAGGGAGAGGGGCAGACAGAAACAATGTCCAAGTAGAATCCTCACTGAGCACAGAGTCCGAATGGGGCTTGGTCCTATGAACAGTGAGATCATGATCTGAGTCTCTCACCCAACTGAGCCACCCAAGCACCCCATGCTCTTCTCCTACCCCAGCCAACTGGCAACCACACATTCACCTTTAAGTCACTTCTGTTCTAAGGAGTGTCTCCTTCCTGTGATCATATTAAGATAGAACCAGTAACTCAAATACTTAATTTTTCTTTTCTATTTATTTTGCAAGATACCAGATAATGCAAGCATTTTCATTTATCACATATCCTGTTTCAGGGCTCTCTTCCCTTTCACTTTCACTTCAGTGCATCTACAAGGATGCATTCTGAAATATACTATTTTCTCCTTTTCATCCTATAGCTTTTTCCTATCTTTTCAACACTTGTCAATGAATTTTTAAGTGCCAAGGTGTAATTGAAGAACAAGTTGTAATACAAACAAGTTAGGCCCATAAGAATTTTAAAAATACATAAGAGGTGATGAAAGGGTCAATCCATTTTTTTTTTTTATGAGAAACTCAAGTCCTCAAACTATAAGTCATTTTCTTTATACTTTATTCTGTATGAGCATCTCATTCTCCTATACTTAGAACTCTTTGGGGCATAAATTGGGAAAGACATTAAAATGTGTATTCTTCAACTATAAAAGGACACATAAGTCTAATCTGAATATTTTTCATCTCTTTTCCGACCTTTCCTTTGATGCTTTTCTAAGTTTTAGGCACCTAACAGGCTCTATGTTCTTACTACTATCTAAATTTGATCAATTTATTCTTGTCTTCATAACCTAAGAAAAATTTATTATTTTCATTGAGGACTTAGTTATTTAGTAGACATCTGTGTTGAGATGTGTATAATTTACTTATTTGCTTCTGTATCTTTCTGCAAAGGAACAGTGAATTAAGTACCACTGACTTAAACTGTTCATTTTTCTTATCTCTATCAATCAAGGCAAAGGTTTGCTCTGTAAAATTCTTTGCAATATCTCTAACCAATCTTAAAGTGATTTCCACTGAAAAAATCTTCGAGAATTGCAAAGTTTCAAAAATGGTTAATGTTTTATGTTACTTTAAAAATGGTTAATGTTTAATGTTAGTTAAAACAACTTCTATATAATTATCATTATATATCTATCTCTGAAATATTTGGAGCCCAAGCATTTATGAGACCTGCACAAAACCACAAAATGTTGTTTGACCACTGATAGGAAATGATGATTCTGCCATGTCTCTTACTACATATTTGGTAACCAAATACTACAACCATATGTTATTTAAATACACTACTTAGCCTATTTAGTATGACTTATACTATGTCTGAATCGGCAATTTAAAAAGAAGTAGATTATAAGCACAAATAATGCTAAATATAGTCTAATCTTTCTTTAATGATTCATCAGATTCTTCAGGCTCGCACAGCACTCCAGAGACATCATTAGGAACATCAATTAACATTGAAGTTCATCCTTCCAGTGGAGATAACAGACACTGAAAGTCTATTCACCAAGATTTAATATGAGAAAAGACACAATACATAATGTTAAGTAAAGAGCATACCAATATGAATATCCTATTTAAACATGTTAAGAATGTGAATGTGTACACAGAAAAAAGTGATAAGGAAACAACCCAAATACCAGTAATCTCTGGGCAGCAGAAATAGTCTGAAAAAAGAAATTTACTTCACGTCCTCAAAGGAGGCAATTAAAGCATCGGGTTTGCTTAAGAAAATACATGATAAGAGTAGGAACTTAGTAGAAGCCACAAAGAAAACTGATTCCTACAGAGTGTGGCTTAATACTCTTTGGAGTATCTTGGAAAGTATCTCCCTTCAGAAGCAAAAGGAAAGTATCCATAGACAGATGGTGTGGAAATGCTCCAATAGGGGTGAGAGGGTCAGAAGACGACACTAGAAGCTACTGAGACAAGTGTGTCAGAAAGTTATCAAAGCTATCAATGATGCCCAAGGCTAAAGCAATATAATTGATGACTGATATTCACTGTTGTATCACTCTAAAAGTGGCCAAACGCATCTAAAGCACAGCTAGACCTAATAAGTATTTGATCCATAGGCCAGGGATCCCAAGACCTGGGAGATGTTCTGGGGTCTACCAAAATGAGAAGGAACACCCCTTCCTGGGTAAGCTACTGCTTTCATGTACATAACAAGAAGACAAATATTACTGGACGCCAAGACACAGACCGATCAAAGGTCTGCACTCTCTTTATCCTTCTTAAATCCGGTGCCAAGAATTAGCTGGGTATCATACACAGTGCTTCTGCCCTCTACTTAAAGAAGAAATTGGTTACCATCCAAAATATCTCAGGTGCCAGAGCTCGTGTTACTCACCGAATCTTTAATGGTGGGTGACAAATGGATTGCCTGGATTTACAGCACAGCCTCTTAAAGCACAGCCTGGGAGATAGGGGAGAGGCACTCTTTCTCATATCGCTTTTCTGTGGGAGGATGTGGGTGGGGCCCATGACAACTCACTTACCTCATTAATACCATGCAGCTGCTGGTCTAACTACACATTTATGGAGTACATTTTTTCTAGTCCTTTATTCTGCTCTATTCTACCCATCCCACAATAGTACAGATGCATGAAAAGCAAGCATAGATTGGACACCAACGTGTCCAAAACATGGGATTTGTAGATGGACTATAGAGTCAGTTATTGCAATACAGCTTAATTTTAGGAACGATCAGAGATCTGAGAGGCTCCACATTGAGCAGTGCAGTCATCGTCCTTCGAGGAAAAAAAACAAGTCACAAGGCAAATGCAAAGACCTCCTACCTCACAAATTAGATTTACCTGAAGGTCTTCCATCATACTAATCAGATTGTAAAGGGCTGGCCAGAAAGTATCTCATGATATAATAGAAAGAGTGCAAGTATTGGCCTTTTCCTTTAAATTTAAGATTGGTCCCATGAGTGCTCTTATCTGATACACACACTAAGCTTTTTATAAAGCATAATGGCATTTCGAATAGCCTGATACACTCTGTCATCGAGACTTAAAAGCTCAAAGTCTGCAACCGCATGCTCAGGGAGCAGAATCTTCTCTCATAGCATTGTACCCATAGGCTCAGGGTCTCCCACACTTGGATTCCTCAGAATCACCTGGACAACTGATTAAAACTCGGGTTGTTGGGCACCACCCCCAGAATTTGATTCAGTAGGTCTGGGATTCTGCCTTTTTAACAGATCTCAGGTGAGTCTCATGCTGCTAGCTCGGGGTATCTTGAGAACCACTGCTGTTGACAGGGTTTGAAATTTATGTCCTGGTTCAGGGACTTCCTGACCCACCTTGACCTCTATCTCCTTCTCCTCTCCTTTCTTTTCTTCTTCCTCTTTCTCCACAAAATTATTATTTGGAAGCTGTATTCCTGGCACAAAGTGGAATAGAAAACATTCTTCTATTTTTAGAGCAGTGAAAATACTCTTTATGATATCATAATGATGGATACATGTCATTATTCATTTGTCCATCGCTCTAATGAGGGATGTTGATAATGGGAGAGGCTACATAGGTGTAAAATGAGCTAATGTGTAATACAACTCCCAAAAAAGTAGTAACAATGCTTATTTACAGACTGTTTCATTATGAAATCATTTTTGGGTGGAACAGTAGTATTCTGGGAATAGAATCTGAAACAGTGTCATTTTCCCCAATGATGTAGGTAACTGACAAACTAAATCTCTTCAAAAAGAAAGACTTTAGTTGTATGTTAGGTTGCTCCACAGGTATAAAAAGATTGATCAGTTTTTAATATAACAACGCCACTGGAATAGATCTAAGGTCACAATAGAAATCGGGTTTCATTAGACCTACTATCAAGTGCCAATCCCCCAAAACCTACAGAAAAAAAAAATGTGAAATACATTTTCTTCTTTTCCTTCTTTGCAACTGGTTATTACAATATGAGTTAGTTAAATATGAATTTGATGGCCAAACCAAAGACTCACAAAAGACAAGCTCCGATCTCTAGACAGACTCAATTCTTAAATTTGTGGATTTCATATTATTTCAATTTAAATTCACGCACATTTCTAGTACTATAGCCAAAGATCATTAGATACTGGATATTTACTGAAAGGGTCAGAGATTGATAAGGACTATAGTCTGTAACCTTTTAAAACCAGAATGTATCAATTTCAAATTATAGAACATAGATTAAATGTCACTTATGCATTCAAATAAGTTGAAACACATCATCACCATCTCCGTAAATCAACACTTAGCTTCTTTTCTAATTCTCCAACGCAGGCAAAGGTTACTAGGCTATAGCCTTGTTTTCTATTTGATGATCATTAAGTGCTTACGTTTGGGGATTTCACTGATCTCTTACACAAGGGCAACACAAACTGTTTTCTTTTTTTTCCTTTTCTTTTTTTTTAAAGATTTTATTGTATTTATTTGACAGAGAGAGAGATCACAAGTAGGCAGAGAGGCAGGCAGAGATAGAGGAGGAAGCAGGCTCCCTGCGGAGCAGAGAGCCCAATGCTGGGCTCAATCCCAGGACCCCGAGACCATGACCCGAGCCGAAGGCAGCGGCTTAATTCACTGAGCCACCCAGGCGCCCCACAAACTGTTTTCTAAACAAGAGATGAAAAACTGTATTTATAACCACATCTGTAAGGATTTCCTTTCTCTATGAATGTGTTTAAAATTAACCAAAAACATAAATATCAAGAAGTTCTTATTGCTTTATGCCACTATGTAAAATCCACAAACCCGTTCCATTTTTCCATGGCAAGATGGCAGATGTTCCTTCATTCATCCACTCAGCTAGTATTTTAGCTCCAGTGACATACAAGAGAGGATACAGACCAGAGCAAGACAATAACAACAACAAATCAGAAACATACAGAATGATTTTTGACTCAATTGACTACATGTGAAGCCAAAGAGAGTTGCATTAATGGAGAGAGAGCTTTTTGAGGAGCCCACTACATTATTTCTTCTGGACAATTCCAGACACAGAGACTAAAGCTACTACTATTCTTTCAAAGAATCAGAAAACCCATTTAGGCTTCTGGAGGGAGTCAAGTGTGGCGCGAAGACTAAAACACTCCCTTCCCTTAGAGTAATGATGTGTACTCAACTTCAGCTTTACTGATTAAAAGGAAGTTTTCTTCTGATTTTGCTTCTCTAATGCAGGGAAGAAAATTCCACCCTTAACATCTTTCAATGATAATTGAGGGTGTTGCAGAAAATACAGATAACTGGTCAGCACTCAGGTAAAAGTTACTATTCTGCCAAAGCAACTGACTGGCAAAGTAGGAGGTCAAAAAATACCATTTAAATTCTGCCAGGTGACTGAGCTTGTATAACGCATAGGGAATGAGGAAAGAGCACTGAGAGAGCCTTAACAGGGGCCTGGAGCCCTAGTAGTGTGTGCAGAATCCCAGCAGTGAGATGAATGGCTCCAGCAGAGGGATGGAAGTTCTGGTCTTCAGGACCCGTCTCTCACTGCTCCGGTACTGAGAGAAGTGACGGCAGCTACAGAAGGGAGAAGCTATTTCAAAAGGCAGTTCCTGACGGTCCTGAGATTTCGAAACCGAACATTTTCTGAGATGGAAGAGCAACGAAGGTGTGGTTCAGAATAATCCCAACCCAATGTCTGGGGAAACCCTTTTGTTAGGTCCGTGGTCAAAGGAAGGAGACTGATACAAAGCGAAGGTCAAGCAAAGCTTTATTTCGTGCCAAGCATCAAGAACCAAACTGACCCATCTGGGGCCGCCTCTTATAGAGAGGGCGACCCCTCCCTGCCTTACAGACTAACTTTTATAGAGCAAAAGCCATGTGGTTGAGCCCGGCCACACACAGGTGGCTAGTGAGATTGTAACACACAAAGGAAGCTGCACAGTCATGCTAGGTCACACACGGGTGGCCAATTGAATCACAATTCATCCCATAGTAGCTATTTGAACTAGCCTATCACCTTGGTCAGAATTGGCACCCAAAAGGAGCCCAAAAGGCGGAACCCACACTCCTTTGTAGATAGGGAGACAATATTACAGCCCCACTGATTGGGTGTCTCCACCAGGCCCGACTCATCCCTGCATTCAGGCTCTGTTATCTCCACCTCACCTGACCCGCCCTCGTACATGGGCTTTTTTTTTCCAGGAAAATTTTTTTTTTTTATTTTCAGCGTAACAGTATTCATTGTTTTTGCACCACACCCCATGCTCCATGCAGTACGTGCCCTCCCTATTACCCACCACCTGGTACCTTATCAGGGACTGACTGACCACGTTTTACCAGCTTCCCAGACTTGCTTTTAAGTAAGTGGGGGGTGGGGGGTGGCAGGGTCAGTTTAAGTTTTACTGCATAAACTACAAAATGGCTGTTCAACCAAGGTGGAGCCGCTCTGGCTAAATGGCCCCTTATACCTTTCTACAAGTTTTAATATTGGGGAAATTTTACTGCCCTCTTTCACAGATGCCTTGGAACTTCGCTTTTGCTTTCCTAAAACTAATTTCATCATTAATTGTTGACTATTTAAAATAGTGGGGCCATCTTGTAATGTTGTGCCCGAATTTTCACCTCCGAGAGACCACCAAGGAGCCAAGCACCAATGCAATCACACAAGGGTTTATTTGCCAAACTTAAGCTTGGGCCCAAGTACACCCAACACAGTGGAGTAGGGTCTTGGACCCAGAGGTGACATGCTTAAGCTTGGGCCCAAGTATACTCGATGCAGTGGAGTAGGGACTTGGACCCCGAGCTTAGTTAAGGCAGGGGTATTTATGGGCTCCTGTTACTAAAGCAGGAAGGGGCTTACTAGAGCAGGGTGGGGGTCTCTGGAACTAAAGTAGGGTGGGGGTTACTAAAGCAGTGTGGGGGAAAGTTCAGCCCTTGGGCACAGGGGTCTGAGATGGCTGTACTTAAGCTAAGGCTACACCTGGGGTGGGATGGCCTTGATTTTTCTCCGCCTATGCATTTCCCCCTGAACAATTTTGACCCTTAAATCTTTAAGGTTGTTGAAGGTGGAAGGTCTCATCTTCTGTAACTTCTTCCTGCTGAGTAGGGGCGTAGAGTTGTCCCTACCTACTCGGGTCAACATTGATCAGTTGGGGAATGTATAGGGGAGTTATGAAAGACAGAGGCAGCTGAGTCCAGGGGTTTAAATCAATCATTAAAGGAGAGAGGGAGTCTTTAACGTGCTGAACCTGAGTAGGTCAGAGCCCAAGAAATATTTTGTGATAATCTGGAATATCGAGATGGCTGCACTTATGTCAGGGTCGACTCGAGATGGGTACGGCCATGTTTTTCTTGGCCTCCACCGTCAAAGCCTACTAAGTAATAATGAGAAATTACAGTATCAGCAACTGAAGGCTTTACAAAGAACCCTGGAAACCTGACTTGTTCCTTTGTAATGTAAGATTCCTTTGTAATGTAAGATGTCAAGACTGAAAAACAGGGCGGGATTTGCTCAAGGTCACAGGTAGCAGATAAGAGACTGAAAACAGGGTTTGGCTCACCAACCCAAGTCTCTTTCTACCATAACCGTAACCGTGACTCACTAGAGGTTTACAACTAGAAAGCTTGTCTAGCTCATAATGAGGAGAGGACTACTTTATTCTGCCTTTTGCAGGAAACTTTACACTGTCTTATTTTCCATTCACCAGGGAAGTCAGTGTTTAATGATGTATATGATCTACAGTTGTGTGCATTATTTTCTTCAAATAAAGAGCACCTCCTTCTTCCTCCTGTCAGTGCCCAATACAATCTCAATATAGAGCTGCCTGAGTTGAACATCTGAATAATGTTAAGACAACCTGCTAAAAAAATCATCTCCGAACTCTACAACGTTTAAAAGCCATAATTCTAAAAACACACGATCTTAACCACTACCCAGTTGTTTAGCCTGAATGATACTGTGCCATGTTCTGGTTTTAAGAGGTATTGCTTTAAATATTCTCAAAATATTTAAATATTCAGCAGATCCTGACCCTGAAAGTCTATAGGATATCTTGTTTATTGTGAGTTTATAAACACAGTTGGATTTTTTTTTACCTTTTTAAAAGAGCCTTGATATCTGTAGAAAATTATATTTTTAGATTAGTTGCTATCATGGAAGGGGATAGAACTTAGGACAGACAGCTAGGAAGGTTTCTAAGTTAGCACCCCTTCACTGAAATACCCTTTAGCTATCTGCCTCATGTTTTAATAGGGATAGAGGAAAAACAGATCCTTTTATTAAAAAATGTTTAATTATCCATCAAAATAAAGGGATTATTACACGTGCTAAATAAATCAGAGACACTCGTTCTATTTGGAATTAACTTCATTTCACCAGCATTTTTCATACATCCAGAACATAAGAGACCTCTCACAAAAAGAAAAGGCTGATATGTATAGATAGGACTTTAAAATCTTTTTTCAAAATAGAATTTGTCTAGATTTCACACAGATACTCTAGAGGTAATTTTCATATGAAAAAAATTATTCTGATCCTTCACAGTGCCTTAAAGGTTTAAAAATTTAGAGAATAGAGTATACAGTGTATTCCTTTTAACTAGCTCCACACTATGCACAGACTTCTAGGAGTTGAAACTGTCAATTTCAGCAGCCTACAGGCTTTCAGGTCTCAGAATCAGTGCAAAGCCTCCAGCTGTACCACTTTGTTCCCCAGGATAGAAGATTATACACAGCTCTGGTCTTCAGAGATCAATTTATGAATTGTTCTTTCCCTCTGTGAGTCAGGTGAATATTGAAACCAATTTACATTTCCCAAATTATGTCAGAGTAGAACGAGGGAGTGAGTTAAGTGGGCTTGTATTTTCTAATTAATGCAGTGGTATTTTGGAGCCCTGGCCAGCCACTTGCTGATGGTCACACATCAATGTGATTCTTCTGCACTATGCTCTAGAGTTTTGGGAACCCTATGTCCAGTCAGGAGCGGTTTTAATGCCTCCCCCAAGTGCCATCCTCATAAGTTTCTCTGAACAGGTTTCTCTGTGCTCTGGCTCTAAACACTGTGGCCAACCACCAGGTGAGGAGGGGACTCACTGTGCTACTGATTACACAAGCAGGGGCACCGGAATAGACTGGAGGTCAAGTGAAGGATCCTCCTCTTTCACTGAAAACACACACTGGCTCACTATCATTAAGTAAGCCATCATTTGAATCCAGGTCTTCCTTTCTTTCTTTCTTATTTTTTTTATAAACATATAATGTATTTTTATCCCCAGGGGTACAGGTCTGTGAATCGCCAGGTTTACACACTTCACAGTACTCACCATAGCACATACCCTCCCTGATGTCCATAACCCCACCCACCTCTCCCAACCCCCCTTTCCCCAGCAACCCTCAGTTTGTTTTGTGAGATTAGGAGTCACTTATGGTTTGTCTCCCTCCCAATCCCATCTTGTTTCATTTATTCTTCTCCTACTCCCCTAACCCCCCATGTTGCATCTCCACTTCCTCATCGTCCTATCAGGTCTTCTTTCTAATAGTAAGCCTGATCTAATAAAAACAAGGCCCTTTTATGATTACTGTGACATTCCCGAATGTCATTCAGTTTGTGAAGACAAAGCAAACCATTCATTTATTCCTATTTAGAATTTAGTAATAATAATATATTTTCCCAGTTTATTCAAGGAAGGAAAGGCATGGGCACTTTCTTTCTTCTTGCAAATGATTTAGGCAACTAAAAAAGGGCAATTTTCAGAAAACAAGTTAATCATAGGACAATGGACACCTATGATTCGATTAAAATTAGCTTCGTTTTATTAATTTTTAAAAGCATGATCCTTCAAGGACTTCATCTTTATTCCAATTTGAATTGGAAGGAAAACATGCACATTTGCTTTCATAGTCTATGAAAGCAACCGTACATGTTTTCCTTCCCTTGCTTTCCCTTCTCTGCATAGGAGAGACAACATTTCTTCTTCATCAACAGTAACAAAAGTATTGGTTTTATTGTCTAGCATGAGTATTTTATACCAAAAACACTAAAGCGAACAAACTCCAGTCCCTAAAATAGAATTTTCAACCTCTGAATTGTAATACAGTAACCCCTGTTTTCTGAAAGCTCCTGTTACACCACTATACTTTTATTAAAGACCTGCATTAAGACAGCAACTTCATGGTTTGTCTCCCTCCCAATCCCATCTTGTTTCATGTATTCTTCTCCTATCCCCCTACCCCCCCATGTTGCTTCTCCATGTCCTCATATCAGGGAGATCATATGATAGTTGTCTTTCTCCGATTGACTTATTTCACTAAGCATGATACGCTCTAGTTCCATCCACGTCGTCGCAAATGGCAAGATTTCTTTTGATGGCTGCATAGTATTCCATTGTGTATATATACCACATCTTCTTGATCCATTCATCTGTTGATGGACATCTAGGTTCTTTCCATAGTCTGGCTATTGTAGACATTGCTGCTATAAACATTCGGGTACACGTGCCCCTTCGGATCACTATGTTTGTATCTTTAGGGTAAATACCCAGTAGTGCAATTGCTGGGTCATAGGGTAGTTCTATTTTCAACATTTTGAGGAACCTCCATGCTGTTTTCCAGAGTGGTTGCACCAGCTTGCATTCCCACCAACAGTGGAGTTGCTGGGGGGAGGTGGGATTGAGAGAGGGGGAGGGGGCTATGGACATTGGGGAGGGGAGGCGAACCATAAGAGACTATGGACTCTGAAAAACAACCTGAGGGTTTTGAAGGGTCAGGGGTGGGAGGTTGGGGGAACAGGTGGTGGGTGATGGGGAGGGCACGTTTTGCATGGAGCACTGGGTGTTGTGCAAAAAGAATGAATACTGTTACGCTGAAAAAAAATAAATAAATAAATAAAATAAATAAATAAAAAAAAAATAAAAAAAATAAAAAAAAAAAAAGACAGCAACTTCAAACTGACTAACGCATGTATTTGTAAAAGCTAAGTGGCATAAGGTGAGCTTTTAGGAAATGGGATATTCTTTGCTTCTCATCATTTCTGCTTACAAAATTTCTTCTCAAGAGGCCTACTTTCATGCTGGAAGGGAAACCTGTCAACTCTTACTTCATTTTACCTAGAATGAAACTAATCTCATTGAAATAGTGTTTGTATTTCAAAGCAGGAAAACATTACTAAAATGGTGAATGGTAACAAATCCATAAGAATGTCAATAGGATAAAATTAACAAAATGCAAATATATGCAGTGAGCTTGAACAAACTTACTTTGGCCTCAAGTTCTCAGGATCTCTGCTTGTCCAAAACAATATTAAAAGACACAAGTTTCCTGGATTATTTCTGTTTCTATGGCCATATGGCAGGGATGTCCTCACAACAGATGATACGCTCATCACTAAAAGCCTAAGTCATTCAGCTGGTAATAATGACAGGAGTGGTGCTCCCACTCATGAATCAAAGGCTAAAGAAGGCACAGTAGGTACTGCAACAACAATAGAGGATACTCCCGTAACAATGGCAGAATCAGAAGTATATTCTCAGAGAGCAAGACAATCCGTGACTCTGGGAAACAGAGTTCAGAAGGGGCCATCTGGGGCGGGGAGGTGGTGGTAACTGTATGATAAGCATTAAGGAGGGCACGAGATGTGATGTCTGTGTATATTCACATGACTTCTTAGAATGTGGCCTTGTTAATGCACAGTTTAAAATTCTCCTGAAAGGGGCACCTGGGTGGGTCAGTGGGCTAAAGCCTCTGCCTTCGGCTCGGGTCATGATCCCAGGGTCCTGGGATCCAGCCCCACTTCCGGCTCTGTGCTCAGCAAGGAGCCTGCTTCCTCTTCTCTCCCTCTCTGCCTGCCTCTCTGCCTACTTGGGATCTCTATCTGTCAAACAAATAAATAAAATCTTAAAGAAAAAAAAATTTTCCTGATTGTGAACTACTCAAACAAATAAAAATACACAAAATAGCAAACTCGAATGGAGTCCAGCAATAGAAGCCAATAAAGAATAGAAGACCTTGAGCATTAGAATCAGGCTCTTTTCCTCTCCCACTCGTTGACTCTAGGACTTTTTGACAAATTCTTCATCTTTACCACCAGCACCAATAACCAAAATAATTTCCATGGTAATCACTTGCATTTTATCATTTAATTTTTATGTCATTAAAATAAATATGCCTTTTGTGTCCTTTTTAGAGATGAGAACACCAAGACTAAAATCTGAACCCAGGAAGCTCAGGGCAGATACAACTACAGGCACAGTCACAGGTCTAACCCCTGAGGGAGTCCTGGAGTCTCTGAGAACACCTACAACCACAACCTAGTTGGTGGGGAGCATTCAATGATACCATCAAGCAATGGTTTGGAACGGAGTTTGGAGCTTGGTAAATACTTAGTAAATGTATAACAATTTTAACAATAATGAAGAGGAAATCTGTTAAAGTAAGTTACATGTATGTTAATATGAAGTTAGCCCCCAGCAAGGACCTGATAAAGAGAAAAACTTGAGTCAGATCATAAACACATACCTGTGCTTAAGTGTGTGGGCTGGAAGGGGGGTTGAGGAAAGGAGATGTGTATATGTGTGTCTTAAAAGCCAGAGTAGTGAATAATAGGAAGCATCCGTATGAAAGTAAAAATGTCTACTAATATAGAGGTTTGGTAAGTATCATTGCAATCAGGCAACAGAAGGAAAGAAAGAGAATGGAAAAAGACATTCATTTTGTAGAAAGTGGAAATATGGGTAAATTACAGCCTGAGAGAGACAACCGAAAAACCTGCTTTTTTTAAAAAAGGTGTGATTCAGCAAAGGACAGTTTTTACAATGAATTTAAAAAAATAAATCACTCTCCTAAGCTAAAAAGAAGAACTGCCTCTTCTCTACAATTAAATGATGCCCAATGTCTGGAAAGCATTCCGTAGTTGTTAATTGAATAAGTGAATTATTAGAATATAAGCAAAAATCAACAACAACAACGAACTTGTCAATTAATGGTAGCAACCCAAAATGTGAAATATGTAGGATTAAGAAAAAATTCATCTGGGGCAACTGGGTGGCTCAGTCTGTTAAGCATCAGACTTCTTGGTTTTGGCTCAGGTCACAATCTCTGGTCATGCGATGATGGAGCCCTGCTCAGGGTGGAGTCTGCTTGAGATTCTTTCCCTCTCTTCTCCTTCCCCCTCTGCTCCTGGCCTGGCTCCCACTTTCTCTCTAAAATTAATTAATTCATTCATTTTTTAAAAAGGAAAGAAAAAAAGAAAAAAAATTGCATCTAGTCTCTAAGAAGATGTAAAATAACTGACTAAATGAGTGACCGAGCTCATTATTATAAATATATATAAATATGCATGTATACACATACATATATGAACATAATTCATTCCCAGAAATGAAACAAACTATTTTGCATTTCCAGAAACAGTTAGTATCAGCCTTAATATTTTAAATAGAAGACTGAGGAGGGTTAATTGCCCTATCGGACATGAAGTAATATTATAAAGTCCCAGTAACTAAAGCAATACCATCCTGTGTCGCAACAGAACCTATGTATCAGCCTACCTATAGATGCTGGTATTTCACACATTATTTTCTTTGGTGATATTTAGCAACCTTGTTTGTATTATTAAAATAAGCATGTAGTTAAGCAAAGACATTAAAACTTCAGCAGATGTTAAAAGACTTCTGAAAGAATGTCCTTTTTGTATGAGATACACACATAATGAGAACACGAAGGCTCCCAACTATTATCCATGACCATGAAAAACTTGTCTGAAAGGAGACTTTAATTTAAAATTGTCAGAGTTGTCACAGATCCCTGAGGGAGGGAAGACACCATTGGTTAAAGTACCCTTGATTCTCAGTACAGCAATTTATAAAACCTTGAATTCTTCTGTTAATTTGTTCTTGATGAAACTAGAAAGTATCAGTGTATACACAGTCCTAAATAAAAGTGCCAAGATCTTAATGTACCCACTCATTAAAATGAAACTTCTTGGGTGCATTTCATTTGCATGATATCAGAGAAATTGCTTTCTTGTCTATTATCTGAGGCAGTTACGGTATAGAAACTATCAACTCATGGGTGAATACGTGCACGTGGGTGTGTGTGTGTGGTGTGTGCGCATGTGTGTGCACACACTTGTGCATGTGTTTGGGAAGAAGGGTTGCAGGAAGGAAGGAGAGTAGAAAATTCAGTATCTATTTTGTTCAAAACTCACAATTCTGGGTCTTCTGATTTCTTGTATTTTACCTCAAATCTTATAGTATGAAAATAAAAGTTATTTAAAATATTTAAAGTTATTTAAAATAAAAGTTATTCAATACACCAATACCTAGACACAGTCCTTCTTGGGTCTCCTATTTCCTTTTGAGATTAGACAGTTTAATTATCCTGGTCAGTTTCAGGTCAAAACTGAAATCTACGGTGATAAAACTAAATGAGTCACATCAGGGGGATTGTGGGCCACCTCACTAAATTATACCATCTTTGAGCCTCACCTAATGTGAAATGTGTGGTTAGGTTGGTTGATTTCAAGATTTTAAGATGAAGGGATCTCTTACAACCCCATTTTTGCTGTCCTCAATTCAAGCAAGCAAGCGATGCTTGTCCCTTCAGGGGACATACTCATCCAAGACTCAGGCCTTACCAGACCACTCAGGAAAATCCCATGATCTTGCCTTTCACAAATAAGCTCTGCTTTAAAGTACATTCACCTGCCTTTGCTCCTCCTCCTCCCTTCTGCCCAGTCACCAGCTCCCTGAGCACAGGGTTCATGCCAGATGCTATGAGACCTTTCAATTTCTTAGACCTTTCAAGTTGACTTTTGCTCCACTCACTTTATGTAAGTTTAGTCATCTCCCCTAATCCCAGAAAATTACAGATTTCCAAGCCCCAGCTGGCCATTCTAGTCTTTGGATAAATGTTATTATAATGGAACACTTGAGGGTCAACAAAGCCTCCAAATCAAACCATGCAGTTTCCAAATCTGTCCCAAGATGCTAGCTGGTACAGAGGGAGATAGAATTAAATCACATTAAACCAAAACCATGGTTAAATTTAATGTGTCTGAGTTATTATTATTTTTAAATATTTTATTTGACAGAGATCAAGAGTAGGCAGAGAGGCAGGCGGGGGGTGGGGTGGGGGGGGGGGAAGAAACAGGCTCCCTGCTGAGCAGAGAGCCAGATGCGGGGCTCCATCCCAAAAACCTGAGATCATGACCTGAGCTGAAGGCAGAGGCTTAGCCCATTGAGCCAGCCAGGTGCCCCAAATTATTATTATTATTATTATGTTGTTGTTGTTGTTGTTTTTGGAGGAGACAACTTCTAAGAAATCTCAAGTTACACAGCTTTTCAGGAACAAATAACCACAGGGCCTCAGAATGATATAATATCTGTGAAATAATATAAAAGCAAATTTTACTGGTGCTAGTTTATGCCATTCAAAAGCAAATGACTGGGGGTGCCTGGGTGGCACGGTTGGCTAGGTGTCCGACTCTTGGTTTCAGCTCATGTTATGATCTCAGGGTCCTGGGATCCAGCCCCATGTTGGGCTCCACACTCAGTGGAAAGCCTGCTTGAGATTCTCTCTCTCCCTCTCCCACTGCCCCTCTGCTTGCTCTCTCTCTCTCTAAAATAAATAAATAAAATCTTTAAAAAAAAAAAAAGAAAAGAGAAAGACTGTTGAAATAAAATCATCTCTGCAATGACTAGTGTCCAATTTTTTTTTTCCATTTTAGGAGTCATTCAAGCATCAAAAATATTAAGCCTCCTGCTTTAGGTAATATAATACAGCAAAATGTTTCCAAATTTGAGTTTTATGAATCTACTAATCTCATCATGTAGCTCTTCCTGCTGGTAATTCCTGTGTGACTCTTCCCCACTGAATCAACCACTAAAAGCAGCTCTTCTGCTTTTCCGAGGGGAACACTGCCTCCCTTAGCCTCACAGTGTGGGCACCCATCTCCCTGCAGGGCAACTGGAGAAAGGTAAGCAGTGCAGGTAGGCAGGCCCATGGTAGAGAAGAAACCGCGTTCTAGTTTGAAAGCAACAGAAACAGACTTGTCGATTATAATCCGACTAGTGTACTCTCGGGAATACTGAACTGCAAGATAAGAACAAAACTTTGATAATCCAAATGCACTTTGATAGAACATCCACTGAATTTAGCACAGAAGAGCAACACTTTTAAGGTTCTAAATTTTAGCTACAGGCAGAGGGAATACCAGAAGGAAAATAAATGAAAGGTACTCACCACTTCAAAAGCTAATCTCTGCAATGCTTTCATTAGCAGTTTTTTAAAAAAAAACACATACACTTTTGAAGTAGGAAAGAAATGACTTTGAATCCTGATTGCTATAGGGTGTAGTTTAACTCCCCATTCTTTCAAAAATAGGCAAGGTCAGGCATTTCTTTTACTGCTATTGGGCTTATAAGATATATAGGAGAGAGATTAACTGTTGAACTGCTCATTTAGTTCCTTCAATGAAAGATAAGCATCTGTTGCAGCAAATGAAGAAAGAGAGGAAAGTTCTTTCTAGAGAAACTATCTGCTCAGGCTGGGTGTAAAGGCACGATTTTCACATTTAAACAAACACAGTATAAAAATATTTGGCTTAGACTATAGACGAGTTGCAGTAAGAATGGGAACTGGGAGAACGGACAATCTCCCTTAAACTTCCGGAAAGGGGTGGGAGGGAAGAATAATAAATGAAAATACCCTTAGCTAAGTAAAACCAGAAAATGGGTGCATCAACCCAAAATACATCACTCAAAGATCAGACAATTTTGTCAACAGTAAAATAGGTAAAGTCAAGATCATGTCTCTAAGTACCAATACTTTAAAAGGTTTCCTACCTGAAGGTCTGGCCTTGAGAAAATCCTACCTGCCAGATACCAAGTGGGCTTTGTTGGGATTGTGGCTATCGGATCAATGTTATTATGGGTATAACATGTAGGCTGAGGTATAATAGATAATTTCTAATTACACAGTGTCTACATGATATCAATCTTAAGAGACAATATCTCTTATTCTTTTAATAACATGTCATTCTGATCCATTATTACTACCATGCATGCTTTTCAAAACACATTTCTAGCATCCTTATCATTTTCCCTCCAGCATTACCACCAGACACGCCTGCGGACAGGTTCCTTTGGGACCCGGGGCCTACCCACTCCTACTACCACAGGAGAGCCCTTCACACTACCTTGAACTCAAAAGCAGTACTCAAGTACAATAATTTTACAACCTCGATACATACTGGTATCAAAAATACAGTTTTGAATTTCTTGCACAGTTAAATAAAAACCTTCTCTTCTTACTGCATGGCAGGGTTTGAATGACAGCAAATATGATGTGGGCCACTTAGGGCGGGAGCAGCATGAGTCAATCACATGGATGGGAATAATAATCAAAACAATGGCTAGGGTGGGACAGGGTGGCTCATTCAGTCCAGCCTCTAATTCTTGATCTCAGCTCAGGTCTTGATCTCCCAGGGTCATGAGTTCAAGCCCCATGTTAGGCTGGGCAGGGAACCTACTAAAAAATAATAAAAAAAACAACAAAAAAGAGAAAAAACCAAAAAAGTACAAAACAAAACAAACAAATAAAACCTTTGACTAGAAGTTCTTCAGCACTTACATATCAGCTGCTATTTTTATTTAGGTCAAGTCCTAGATGAAACAAAAGATGCAGGGTTGAAATAACTTGCACAGAATCACATGGTAAGTGGGGTAGCTGGATAAGAACATTGGGTATCTAAAGAAATAAGGCATGGGGAAATTAGAAGAGAGTGGCTTGGGATCATTTTGAGGGGAGATCATGCATGATCCTGAATGCTAGGATAAGATGAAGATAATGCTTCTATTCTACAAATATTAAAGAAATATTAAAGGTTTGCTTGGACAAGCTAAGGAAAAGAAGTTATTCCTCAAGATAAATGTGGTATATCCACAAAAAATGTCTCTAATTTAACGTCAAGGCTTTCTTAACCCATGTGAATGTCTGAATGTTCTTAAACCCATAATTTAAACATCTATGTACAGTCCAATTATTGATTGTATTTCGAAAAGACCAAAACCTAACTCATTAACAATTTTTTTTTATTATTATGTTCAGTTGGCCAACATAGAGTACAGCAGTTTTTGATGTAGTGTTCAACGACTCATTAGTTGCATATAACACCCGGTGCTCATAATAACACATGTCCTCCTTAATACCCATCACACGGTTACCCGATCCACTCCCCTACCCTTTTGTAACCTTCAGTTTGTTTTTTGGAGTCCAGAGTCTCTCATGGTTTGGAATCAAGAGACGGAGAAAAACCAACAACAATTTTATAGCTATCTTTCACTTCAGGTGTTTTTAGCCTCTTGCAGTAAGGGCCCAGTGTTTTTATTTTCTCACATTTCTATAAATTTGAATCATAAATACTTATGATACAGTGTTATTGGATGTCTGTCTTCATGTAGTTATAACCAGGATCAGGGGGTCTATCATGGTATCAGAAAGTCAGCTTTTGGGGCGCCTGGGTGGCTCAATTGGTTGGGTGTCTACCTTCAGCTCGGGCTGTGATCTCAGGGTCCTGGGATTGAGCCCTACATCAGGATCCCTGCTCAGTGGAGAGTCTGCTTCTCCCTCTCTCTCTGACCCTCCTCCCTGCTTGTTCATTCTCTCTCTCTCTCAAAGAAAAAAAAAATTAAGAAAAAAAAAAAAAAGACAGACAGCCGTTGTGAAAGATAATACAGTGGAAGTAGATCCTCTCATACCTCTTTCTAAATAGCAATGATTAGAAAAAGGGGTCATGGGAACGTGAATGTAACTAACAGAAACCCTCACACAACTACTAGAAATCTTAACCATTAATCAGTAATACCATTAATCAGTAATACCATCATCAAAAAAATGAACACAGAGCAGCACATACTGTTATCAAAACAAAAATCTCAAAACTTTGTTGCAAAAAAAAAAAATCCTTTTGTATTATAATATTCTATACAGAGAAAAACATTTTTATTACTATTATATCAACAAAGGAGCATAGGTAATTAAACTAGAAAATATGTTCCTCTCCATTAATATTACTTTTAGAAATTCCAGATCGGCCATTAGATAACCAAAAGTAGCAATCCTAAAGCCACTTTTCAAGAAGACTATACATTCGGTTGCATTATTTCTGTTTTCCTGACAACCTGCCAGCATTCATGACCCAAACAAATTCCCAACAGTGTTACAGAACAAGCTTTTAATAATGCAAAGGCCTTGCTTTCTTTTGATGGGGTGTTCTCTTAGTGGGAATGGAATCACCCATCAACAACAATCTGCTCATCAATTTTCTTTTCAAAGTCCAAATTGTAATTTAACCTTTGTTAATTAATTCCCAAATTATTTTACACTGGATGCTACACAGAAAGTACATTTTTAACTGTGGTACAATGGACATCCATGGGCTCTAAATAAGCAGCCATTTAAAACACAATGGGTGGCTTTCTTTTACCCATTCATATATTGCTAATTTATTTTAGATAATATATTTTAATGTTACAGCTAAAAAGGGAAGGGTTAAATAGTCTTTACTCAGATATCAGGTATTTAAAAATTTAACTGGTTTTTACATCATCATCCATGTTATTTTAAGACATTAATGCAACACGTTTAACTCTACATATAGAGCAGTAATCTTCATCCCTTCTCAAGTCTCTGAAACCGGACAATATGCTATTCCTGAATACTTGTAAATGGCTAATGTATCAAGTAATTTAATGTTTTCAACTTTTTATGTTGTGAACCACTCTCCTCTCTATTCCCTACATCTTTTCCTGAAAGAGAAACATATTTGCTGTCCTTTGGTTCACAATTTTTCCATTAAAAAGTGTCTATCACACGAGCAATAGGCAAAGTGGTTCGGTTTACTAAAACATGTAGGCTACACATTGTTAATCAATGGCATTTTACTGATTCTTTTCTCCAAAGGATAAACTAACACATAAAGTATTATAGACAAAAAATAGGGCACCAGGCAAATAAACATTACCGGAAAGGAGATATTGTTATATTATTGCTATATTCCCTTCATTGGTTTGCCACTATGACAATACAATGAAGGAATAGCTAAAGAGATACATTTTTTCAAGTAAATCTTGCCTTTCAATGTCTGGACTTATAAACTTTTATTCTTTAGAAAAATAATAAGTGATGTTAAATATATTCTTATTCCATAATTACACTAACATGGCGATCCTGATCATTTTTAAATTGCTTTGTAGTCCTTGCCCTCAAAATATGTGTCTTTCCCCTGAGGCTTTTAACAAATACTCCAGTGTGAATGAGCTATCTACTCACCTACTTAATTTTGTTCAACAGTAAAAATTACAACAAACTGGAAGGTATGCAGAGAGATTACTTTCATTAAATGAATTTCTAAAATTCCACAGAGAGATCATCAGTTTCTTCCTAACGACTTTTGAAAACACGGGCTCCACACACTGTTTAAAGACAGGTCAGTGAAGACCATAGTGGAATGATTATTTCTTGAACATCTCCTGCTGTACTGAAACATATTTCAGTGGAGTAATACTGGCCATCTGGAATCATGAACCTCTGACATTACATTTCTGCTTCATCAGTCTTCGTTACTGTAAAACCCAACCACATCTACCCCCACCCACATTTCAGCTTCATCTTTTGTCTTGCTTTCTTCCCCCCAAAATTTCAAAGTACTGCTTTTCATTCTGCTTTTCTGCCAGCTCTGTCGCCACATACCTCAGAGAATCTGCTTGGTTTGTCTTAAGGAAAAACACAACATAGGAATCACTGTGTCTTAACAGCCAATACAAGGGAGCAGGTGGCTCATCTCTATTTTGGGCACTAGTAGTATTGACCTCCAGTTCAACAAAGATTTAATGAGCACTTAATTCATTCATTCCAGGCACTAAACTGGGCTCAGAGAACACAGAAAATTCTTGAGAATATATTCATGCATCCCATATCATGTATATGAAACCTCACGTCTTTAAAGAGAGCTTTTTTTTTTTTTTGGGTGAGGTTTAAAGATGATAATATATTTTAAAGCATGTAATTATGGTCTGGCACACAGTGGCTACCAATAAGGGCTTGCCGTATTTGATCTAAATCTTTATCAGATCTGCAACACTGAAAACCACAAAGAGCTGGCCATGGGCTCCTTTGTCCTTCCAAACTGGTGTCACTTACTGTGGCCTCACTTCGTAACTATTATTCTCAGGTTCTTGAACATGGAATGCAGTAAGTCGTCCACTCTTCATTCTCTGATTTTGAAAATGGCACCTTGGGGCACCTGGGTTTCTCAGTGGGTTAAGCCTCTGCCTTCAGCTCAGGTCATGATCCCAGAGTCCTGGGATCCAGCCCCGCATGGGGCTCTCTGCTCGGTGGGGAACCTGTTTCTCCCTCTCTCTGTCTGCCTCTCTGCCTACATGTGATCTCTGTCAAATAAATAAATAAAATCTTTAAAAAAAAATGGCACCATACATTAAATGTGAATGTACAGCAAACCGCTGCATGCAAAAAGGAAAAATGCTAGAGAGGTCCAAAGAGGACTTTAAGCTGGACCAAACCTCAGTGAAGATTTCACAGGTTCAATGAAGCATACCTAGAATCCTATAGGATGTGTCTGTTAGACTGGCAGAAAGGGAAGGAGAAGGTATTCCAGATAGCACCAAGAGGAAAGACATAAATTCATGAAACACCACAGTTTGTGCAGAGAACAGTTCACCTTCCAGTGTCATTCCAACTTTACTAAATCCCAAAGATGCCATTATATAAGAACCACATTATGCACACTATATATTCTATGCTAACGACACTGGCCTCTATTCTTTAGGTATCTGAGGCACTTCAAGATTCTGATTAGATGAATGACATGGTTGAATTTTCATGTAAGGTGTATTTTTTCTTTCCCTGCAGCAAAGAGTAGAAGGGCAACAGAATGAGTAATTAAGAGCCTGGGTAGAAGGTTACAAACCTTGACTTAGGGCAATGGTAACGAGATACAGAGAGGGAGAACAAATTTAAGAGCTACTTGGAGTTCAAGTGAAACTTGACAGTTGGTTCAGTTGAGGTGAGGGCAATGGATGAAATAAAGAATGACAGCGAATGCCTGTATCCAGCTGACTCAGACTTGATGGGGAGATGACCATGTCCACCTGAAAGACAGAATTCAGGAGGTGAATGTTATAGATGGGTTTCTTGTAGGATATCCGGGAGGACATGGCCCCAAAGAATTTTGACATACAGGACTAAATAAATATCAAAAAAGGCTAAGGAAGGACACATAGACTTCAAGCTATAATAATGAAAACCTGAGGGAGGTTGACAGAGAACAATGGAGATCGAGACCCACTGGCAGTCAAGGACATCCCCGGAAAATGAGGAAAATAAGTGGCATGAGGAGCTCATGAGTCATCAGAAGACAATCAGGAGGAGAAATGAAGAACCAATGGGAGAGTGCAGAGAAAGAGTATGAAGGATAAACCCCATGGCAGGAAGATAAAAGCTTAAAGGCAGTGTAGCCCTAGGGTTCCCAGAGACCTACCAGCACAGCTTCAATGGAGCAGTGGACACAGAAGGCCACAAATAGGCTAAGCCAAGAACAGAAACTGAGGAAGTTAGGACAGCTAGTGGAGAAACTCTTTCAAGAAGTTTAGCTAAGGAAAAAAGAGATTAAGGGATAGTAGCAAGGTGGGCTCAAGGTTTGGTTTTGTTTTGGGACAAGAGAGTTTTGTTGTTGTTGTTTGTTTTTTAAGATTTTATTTATTTGACAGAGAGATCACAAGTGGGCAGAGAGGGAGGCATGGAGGGAGGGGGAAGCAGCCTTCCTGCTGAGCAGAGAGCCTGATGCGGGGCTCGATCCCAGGACCCTGAGATCATGACCTGAGCTGAAGGCAGAGGCTTAACCCACTGAGCCACCCAGGTGCCCAGGACAAGAGAGTTAACATGCTTAAAGGAAGGGATAAGAACTAGGTTTGTATGTGCTAACAATGATCAGCATTGGTTGTCTGAACGCAAGGTCAAGAACTGGGATGCCTGTAAATTTCAGTGGGCGAAGAAAACAGTGATTGATGAGGAGTGTCTGCTCCAAGCGGGGGGAGGGAGTAGTGGTGTGGATATCCTAGATTTGCCATTCCTTTGTAGTTTTACTCCAAAGGTCTAGGGTTATTTATACATGAGATGCACATTGGAAATTCTTGTAGACAGTGCAGTTTTCTGATTAGCAAAGGAGAGGAGAATTGAAGAACAAGGTATTCTTGGTAAGGAGTTACTGAACAACCAACTGAGTTGCATAGAAATCAGCCACCCTCGGATTCAATAAATTGGTTACTAGAATATTAAATAAACAAGCAAATACAAAGGCATTATTTTCCTAATTAACAATGTATTTGAAGTTAGGACCTTAAAAAATTTTAAAAAAGGTAAAAAGAGACCATCACCACTCGTTAAGGACATTCATTTTTTTTCTGGGGTTTCTGCTTCACTCACTTAGTGGTTCTTACCTGGATTTCACTGCAAGAATCTGGGAGGGGTTCTTAATGCGTTGTGACCTTGCTGTTCTCTAGAGTTGTGGGTTCACTGGGCTGGGACAGAAACAGATCTACTGCATGTCCCAGCCCAGCTCATCTATACAGAGGATCTCTAAGGTCAGTCCTGGAAAAAAAAGACAGTTCACTCCAATCCTTAGCCTCAGAAACAGAGAGAAAAGAGAGATAGAAAATGAGTATGTATTAGTGACGTAAGAGCAGAATCCCTATGAAGAAATCGGCCTTGGATTAAAGCAAAATCCATTTCCCTGTACTTTAGGTCTACTATACAAACAGGAGCAAGACAGCTTAATACAGGCCATTGAGAAAATGGATGCATACTAGTAATGAATTATCATAAAATATACTTTAATAATTAGGAAAAGAACTCTATTGATGTGGCAGCATTTTTCAATTTGCATAATTGTTTGATAATCATATATAACATAAACAGCAATCATAAAACCTGTTTTATCAAAAACTTTTAAACATAAAGGACAGTAAGTATATATTTTAAAAGTCTTATTTTAAAAGGTTATTTCATATCTTCTTACATTAATTTCTTAAGTATTTGTTTTGTTTTTCCTCCTTCTTTATTTAAAAACAAAACAAAACAAAACAAAACGCTTTCTCCAGTGGGAGGGGACTGGTTTTGATGAAAGAGCATAACAGGGGGAAATGTCCACATGCCTCAGATGCTCTACAATTCTCTCTGTGCATTCTCTGCCATCACGTACCAGTTTATGAAAGCCATTTGATAATGATAAACTATAAGTGACCTATATATATATAAACTATTACACCTAGTAAATTTTCTGAAGGCTGACCTGATAGGATTGATTTAATACAAGGTGTTTAATAAGGTGTTAATAACACCTTTAGTGAGATGTTTATCAATTCCTGAATTGAGGAAAAACTGACTAAAACAAATGACACATCATTTAAAAAATAAACGCAAAAACCAGGAAACTTGAAACTTTGTTCTTGCACCAAAAGTCATTTGGACATGATTTAAGTGCAGGACATCACTGACAAAGCATCACTATTTCATTTTTTAAAAATTGTCCCCTATCATCCAATTTTTAATTTTTAAATCTGAAACATTTTGTTTCCTAACAATTCTTAATGATAGTATACTCTATTATATCCCTAAACATTAATTTCATATGGCTTTTCTGTATCAATCCTTCCCTCATCCCACCTGGTACTCTATCAATACAGGTTGCCTCTTAACTCTGGAAGCCACATTTCTTAATTTCCCTCTGTACTGCCTAGCCGATATCCCTCCCCCATTTGGCTTTACATACTGTAACTCTTCTGTTGCAAAAATGTAACAGGAACATCTAAGTGTCTTCTTTGAACAAGACAGGGCTTGGGGAAATAGTATCTGCATTTGAGCAGAGGTAATGAGAAAATCGATGTAAAGTTTCATCTATCCTGCAATAATGAGAAATTCTCTAAAATCTGAAATTCTTTAAAATATATTACTGATAATGCTGGCATTCTTAAATGTAACAATGTGTTATTAATATCAATGAGCTAACATTTCAAAGATACATACTGATATAAAAATGAACAAAAGTACATTTAAAAAAAAAAGCCACAGAGCAGGAAAATTTAGTATTTGAAAGGTGGTAGGGGATCACTAAAATAGTAGTAAGGGGGGGAAAAGCTATGAAAAAAATATATAAAGGATAATTGGCAGTATGCCAGCACACTGGGAAAAATGTAAATTTGAAGTAGTTAGGAAAAGATGTTCCAGCGAGGTAAGAAAGGAAAAAAATCAGAATATGAATTGGAATATGGCTGTATGTATACATACTATACATAGGCTGTATATGAGTATATACACATGTATGCACATTATATAATACACACGTTTTATAACATGCATACGTATATACATGCATATGAGTATCTACATGTTGTATATATGCACGCATTTTTAAACATATATATAAACATACATATGTTAAAATACATATTTATTTGTTAATAAATATATAGGGACAGCAGAGCCCATAGAGCTGACACAGGTGTAATTAACTGTGACTGTTTTCCTTACAAACTCCCCTGACCTAGGATCCTCCCCCTCTGCTCCCAGGAATTCCTGCAAGGCTTTCACACTGTGAAGCCTGTAGGAGGGCAAGAGAAAGAAAGGATGGGCAAATTAGCTACAATTGGATCTTACTAACTTATTCATTTAAATTGCTAATCTGTTTCCAAGTAAGTTCATTTGTAGATATCTCATCCTCAGCTGACTGAACTTGGCTTTTCTAACCCTAGCTTGTAATTGGAAAAGAACATAATAAATTGTCATTTATCTTCCTTTTATTTAATCTCAAAAATACTTGGTCAAAAATGTCTACACGCACTAAAATTGGAACTCCAGTCCTTACATCCTCCCAGGTAAAGATTGTGATCATGATATGACTAGATATTATATGTATTCAATTAACTTCTACAGAAATCTCATGAAAATCTAGATATAATTAAAGGCAGTAAAATGGGGAGAAAGGAAGTCTTCCCAGATAAATTTTTCCAGCAAAGGAGTACAAAAGTGCCTATTTAGCAAACCTATAAATTAAAAAGTTAAAAACTGCTTTTTCTTTTTAAAAGAAACATTTATGTGGTTAAAAACTCCATAAAACATGTAGGTTGACAAGTATAAAAATTTCCTTTCCTTCCGGACCACTTTTAGAAGAGAAAAATCTATGATGATTTGAGAGAATAATATAAGTAGTCTATGTATGTGGTATTGAAATATTAAGAGATGTCGTACGCCAAATATAGGTGATACAAATTGAAATGACATAGGTAATAATTCTGAATAGACTTAAAAAAAAAAAAAAGACAGTCTGGTGCCTGGGTGGCTCAGCAGTTAAGCGGCTGCCCTCAGCTCTGTCTTTCTCTGTCAAACATATAAATAAAATCTCTAAAAAGAAAAAAAAGACAATCTTTCACAAGCTTTTAATAGTCAACATAAATAATTTAAGTTGTCCTCTGCCTTCCTTCAAAAGATTACGTTTTGTCCTTCTATATATCTATCAAGTCCTTTCCTGAAGGACATAGAAGAGGCAGGAAATGTTAAGATTTTATGTTACTTCTATTTTAGCCCATTCGCAAGATACAAACACAAAAGTTAGAACACCAGGGACTGTTGTCCTTAATCTCCCATTTTGGATATTGGATAACTCACATTGGAAGAAATGATGCTGAGAATTAACCCAATAAAAAGTCTCAAAACTCGGTTCTAATATTAATATGCAAAGGACATCAATCAATGATATCCATTAATTTTGGCAAGAAAAACATTACTTCTTCACCAGGAGAAAATGACCCATTTTCACACTGGCTTTTGGAAATATAAAAAAACGCATGGAGAATGCGGGTATAGATGTACATTTCGTAGAATCTCAGGAGGAAAAGTCATCTATGCTTCCTACTGCCCCTTCTTTTCAAATACTCTGAAGAGGAATAGAGAGATCATTCAAAGTGATGATATTTCAGGCTGAATTGAACAATCATATAGAAGAGAATGAATGAATAAGCAGTAAGATAGATGCCTCTCTTCCACAGCACCTAGAATATTCAAATTTACTAATAAAAACAGCCACTAATAAACTGAACATGTTTTTCATCAAAATGAGTTTCTATTTAGAAGTAGTATCTTCAATATTTTCTGAAACTGTTTAGTTATAATGGAAAAAACAAAGTTATCTCCAACAAGGGGAAGGTAGGAGGTAGGAGGATTTTTCACAGTGATCATGCCAAGAATTTAAGAATTCTAGATAATATTTATACATTAATTTCTCTAAATGCAGATGACAAAACAACCAAATTTCCAGACCAGAGATGTACAGTTCCCTCCAAAGAGACACTCTGATATTTAAAGTGCTCTAAAATATTTATCCTTTCTATAAGATGATCTAAGATATTTACTAAGTTTTTGCTAAGATACAAAAATAATGACATTAGGTACAAGTAACCAAGAAGAGTTAATACTGTAGAAAATAAACTCCATTTTGGAAAAAAAAATAATTGTTCTTGAACCTAACAACTTAAACTTCAAGATCAAAGACACTTAAAACAAAATTCACAAATTTTTATGATTCAGATCCCAAATAATATTTTAATTTACTTCAATATGCTTTCTTTCCACCCTCACAGTGGAATTATGCTCTGAAAATTATGCTCTGAAAAGTCAAGCCAATGTCACTTTATTATATTTTAAGATTTGCACAGTAAGAGAGAAATGTTAAAGTCGGGGGGGGGGGCAGGAACCACGTCACTAACTGGTTCCATCTTATGGTGAGAAACTGTACCAGAGCGGGTCAGTGTGATGTTTGGACAGGCATGTTGACAGTCTGGGGGGTGTCTAACTCGAACACAACATCAGGCACTTGCAGCAGAGCAAACCTGGGTTCAAATACTGGCTCCAGCACATACCTTAGGCAGGAAAATGCCATTAAAATCTCTGGTCTTTGGTTGTTTCTCTTAATATGTAAAACAGAAGTAAAAAGAACCAACCTCACACAGCTACTCTAGGGACCATAAGAGAAAAGAAGTTAAAGGAGGAAAATCTGTACCTGCAACAAAACAGAAACCCCCTAAGTCATCCCCAAAGTTGAAAGACGGTGGTTGTTCTTGTTAGGGTGCCTAAGTTATGTTCACAGTCGAGGCCTCAGAAAATGCCAGGAACAGTCTCAGGAAAATGCCTCAGAAACAGTGACATTGTTTGAGGGAAGAAAGTTAAGCAAAGACAATTTCAAAGCCACGTTTAACAGGTAATTTCAGCTTCTTCAAAACTGATTAAAATTGTTGTGGACTGTGGCATGAATTCGTACAACAGTTCAATTTATGTTGAGTAAAAACTGATCATTGCTTTCAGGGAAAGACTGCACTAAACTGCCCAGTTAACCAAGGTATATCATGCATTATATAAAAATGTATTTTTTTAAAAAAATTCCAGCAATTCAGATTATTATGTTTATGATTCACTAGATCTGGACAGTATGATTTGTTGAGGCTTGAACAAACTTCCTTAAGAGTTTTTAATTCTGGGGCGCCTGGGTGGCTCAGTGGTTTGGGCCGCTGCCTTCGGCTCAGGTCATGATCTCAGGGTCCTGGGATTGAGTCCCGCATCGGGCTCTCTGCTCTGCAAGGAGCCTGCTTCCCTCTCACTCTCTCTCTGCCTGCTTGTGATCTCTCTCTCTCTGTCAAATAAATAAATAAATAGATCTTTAAAAAAAAAGAGTTTTTAATTCTGCAAATTTTACAACAAAACCTGGCCCGATTCCTTAGCCTTTCATTAATCATTAGAAGGGAATATTTGGTTTCCTTTGCACACATAATCTTTGCCAGGAGAGATCTTACACTGGCAGTTTTTATTCTATTTACATGTAACTGGTTAGTAATATTCCCCAAGCTGTGACCTTAAAATCTAAGTTTTAAATGTTTAAATGCAAAAATTGGAAAAGAGCCAAATAGTTTTCACGCTTTCTAAAATTTGCAAGGTATTCTATAAATCTCTGAATCCACAGATCAAAATTGGAAAATATCTAGAAAGAAAAAATGTATATATATAAACTAGAAAGATACAAAATGTGGTTTAGAAGAACTTCAGCAGTGTAGACTGATTGCATAGTAAGGGTTGGCGGTAGAGAGAGAAAGAGTGAGAGAGGGAGAGGAAGAAAGAAAGGGGAAGTCTGCAAGGTGTATTCCAGGACAGAAATCCAGTAATCACATCCATCCCTAGCACTGGTCACTGTAGAAGGTACAGCATCCCCCAGAGCACTTAGGGGAGAACTAAAACCACATCTGGAATGGTACATCAAGAGAAGAGCTCGTAAAAACTGATTGTTATGGGAGATGCCTAAAATAAAATGGACCAAACTTCTTTGGACTGATGTATGTTATCAAAGGAGATGCTATCGTTACTAAGGAATCAATCACAGCTAATGATTTTATAGCTGAAATCAGAGGCCTGAGGAGTTATGGAAAACTTACAGAACAGCTTTGTAGTAATTCATTGTGGATTTTATTCTCAGCTGAACCATTCAAAATATGGTTCTTGTAATGAGCTATGAAATGATCCAATAAGAGGCTCTCAAGCATGACACACATTGCATAACTTCATGGTGATGGGATTTAAAAAGGCAGGGTTCGACTTGAAAATTTAAAGGAATAAGAAATTAAAACTTAAACTCTATAAAAATCATCAAATATTGATAAATATAATTTGGGGAGGGAAGGAAAAGTTCACCATTTCTAGCAAAGAAAAAAAATAAATATTTTATTTATTTATTTCACAGAGAGAGAGATCACAAGTAGACAGGCAGGCAGAGGGGGCAGGGAGGAAGCAGGCTCCCCGCAGAGCAGGTAGTCTGAAGCGGGGCTCGATCCCAGGACCCTGAGACTATGACCTGAACTGAAGGCAGAGGCCTAACACACTGAGCCACCCAGATGCCACCGCCCCCTCCAAAAACTTAAAAGATTTTGGCTACAACTGTGTTATGGTGCCATCCCTAGAACATTCACGGACAAAGGGAAGAGAATTAAATACAGTTGGCTTTACTCATCAGAATTTACCCTCAAGAAAGTATCCCCTTCCTGAAGCTGGAGTAACCCAAACATAGTATCTACTCCAGAGGCAAGAAAATAGAAGCAATTGTAGGCAGGAAGGCTGGCAGCATATGCCCTTCATGTTCTGCTAGTCATGAGCCAAATTAAAATTTCCTTGATGACAGTCTGATAATATCCATTTAATTAAGGGTGCCTGGGTGGCTCGGTGGTTAAGCCTCTGCCTTTGGCTCAGGTTATGATCTCAGGGTGCTCTGCTCAGTGGGGAGACTGCTTCTCCCCCCTCCACCTCCCTCTCTGCCTACTTGTGATCTCTCTCTCCATGTCAAATAAATAAATAAATAAATGCACAGTATTGTACTCCTCTTCCAATCAGTCCTATGTTATAACCTATTCTTTCAGTCAGTAGTATGTTGTGATCTTTCTACGTCAACAAGCATACTTCAGCTTTCCCCAACAAGACTTCTAGCACTGGACACTAACCACTATTTTCAGTATTCTGTAATTATTTATATATATATATATATATATATATATATATATATATATAAATATGCCTTTTAATACTTAGAAGTTTATATTTATGAAAATACTATAGAAAAATTGTACATAAAAAGATATAATGGTTCCTCTGGAAATGTAAGTCTAGAGCTTTAAAAGGGAAATGCAGATTAGGGAATAAATAGTTTTACTGTGATCATTTAACAGAGAAAGTTTTGGCAGTCTCACATATGTAGAGTATATAAAACAGGAAGAGGAGATGACTTCAGTTAGGCCTCCGGAAAATAACCTCAAGGCTGAAGTGTGCCTGGAGAAAGACTCCATCCAACACTGAGAAGGAGGACCAGAGAGAAAAAGGAGAACCAATGTAGAAGGGGGTACTCAACAATGGGCCGTGGAAAGCCAACTGATTGTAACTCAAAGTCCAAGTTGTTTTTAGATTCAGCATATAGGTAGTCATTAAAGACCTTTGTGAGAGCAGTTGTCACAAAACCTTGTTAATAGAATCTGGTCAAAAAGTGTTTAAACCAATGAATTTGAGTAAAGGGGAGAAAAAGTAGAGATAGTGATTAGGATTAATCCTTAAAAATTTATCAGTAAGTGGATGACGATTACAGAAGCGATTATATCTATTGAAGATTAAAAACCGTACAAAAGGGGCCCCTGGGTGGCTCAGTGGGTTAAAGCCTCTGCCTTCAGCTCAGGTCATGATCCCAGGGTCCTGGGATTGAGCCCTGCATCAGGTTCTCTGCTCTCTGCTCAGCGGGGAGCCTGCTTCCTCCTCTCTCTCTACCTGCCTCTCTGCCTACTTGTGATCTCTGTCTGTCAAATAAATAAATAAAATCTTAAAACAAGAAGAAGTAGGAGTGGTCCACTCTTTTCAGAAGGAAATGTCTGGCTTTCAAAGAAAGTGTACTTCCTTGACATTTCAAGAGGAATGGGTTTTGTAGTTGGGGCCGTGTAAGAGAAAAAAATCTTACCTTGGGATATTCATTTAAAATCAAGACCATGGTATCTTTTTCATGCCAGTCTTGCTCCTTTGATGCATTTGGACTTTGGAATTAAAAGGGAAGTAGTATTAAGAGACAGATGCCCTACCTTGGTTGAGAACAGAACTGTTTAAGAGATTTCACATAGACCATGGTAAGATATTACTTTTGATAGGTTATTCTTGTAAAGTCAACTTAACTTCTTTTATTAAGTGACCTCCATTATGATGCTTACAATTCTGTTATTTAAAAAAATTGTTTACTTCAATATGAATCTATTAGACCAGCTATTTTTAAAATCACTTGGTCTCAAAATGCATGTACAGTGTAAAGTTACTGAGGATCCAAAAGTTATGCAAGTTATAAGGTATTGATATTTACCAAAACAAAGACTAGAAAAATGTAAACATTTTATTTTTTAATGATTTTATTTATTTATTTGTCAGGGAGAGTGACAGCGAGCAAGGGAACACAAGCAGGGGAAAAGAGAGAAGCAGGCTTCTCACTTAGCAGGGAGGCCCATGTGGGGCTCGATTCCAGGACCCTGGGATCCGGACCTGAGCTGAAGGCAGATGCATAACGACTGAGGCACCCAGGTGCCCGAAATTCAAACACTTTAAAATAAAAATAAACCCATTATATATGAAGTCTTTATAAAAAAATGACAAAAGTTACATATACATTTACATATATATACACACATATACATATAAAATAATATATATATATAGTATATTTTAGAATTAGAGGCTTTACAGAAAGTCTGTCTCCCATTTGGTTCTAAAATATACTATATATATATATCAAACTATTTTGATTAAATAGTATGTAGAAAACCTAGTTTCTCACAAGTATGTAGTTGGAAAAGAAAGGGGTATTATAATAGCCTTTCAGTATTCTTTGATACTACACCAAAAGTTGAAAGGTATTGTTTGCTTTTAAGTTGCAACATGGATCTAAAGCTGTATCAATACAATTTTGTTACATTAAAATTGGTGTATCTTGCACTTTGGATGGATTTTTTTTGTCCATGACTAATTTTGTAATATCCTAGATTAATAATTTGAAAATAACTTGAATTAGGCCTATTTCCCAAATGTTGACTCTTTTTGTTAAACAGTATATAGAGGTCATATTCGTTATTAATGTTACCATCCATCTCATCAGAAAAGTCTTGAAGTCCTGGGAAGCTGTCAAACTTAATATGGAAAATAATACGGAAAATACAAGTTTTCCAAAATTCAAAACAACACTCAAATTTTGTCATTAACACACACAGTCAACTGCCTTTCTTAATTTCTATTTTCTTAAGTCACCTCTACTCCTCATGTGGGGGTTCGAACTCACAACCCCAAGATCAGGAGTCATTTGCTCCACCTACTGGGCCAGCCAGGTGTCCCTGTCAACTGTATCATAAAGTGACTAACTTACCTTGTCTGTTTCAGAGAACGTATGGAAATACCACCCAAGTATAAACTCGTCAGTTCTTTTCCAAGTAAAATTGGTGTTAACACAGAAGAAACCAACCAGCTTAAGTCACAACTCAAGCAACTGCCCCAGTGCTTTCCCCCACAGACATACAATCGTACTTGAGTACAGAGCAAAGCTGCCTGATGCATGCTTTCCACTTTGTCACAGAAGAGCAAAAGCTTAATTATTCAGGGGTTGGCAATTCACAAAATTCATAATTTTTACTGCTTCAGTGAGGATTTTAAGGGAAACTTGCCCTTGGTTTTTTAAGCGCACTCTGAGTGCACTGCAGTAAAAACACCTGGACAAGAACAGTTCGATGCTAATGCCTTGATTCATGCAGAAGTGGGTAATAATATGTTTGCATCAGTGCAAATATCAATAAAATGAACAAGGTAAATAATGTCTCCCATTATTAGGGAAATAGTTCAACCTTTCTGAAACTCTGAAAGGTCCACAAATCATAATTTGAGAATGGCCAGCAGAGTCACACCAAGTATATGCATTTATATTTAAAGTACTACTGATATTATGAATCTGAGCTTAAATTCCTGAGTATGGAGAAAGGATATAAAAGACACGCCATCCATTCCCCTTTTAAATTATAAGCATTTATTTCTTAGGACACTAACTGTTAGCAATGCAAACCAAGTGGAAGATTTATGGGCAAATGCTCTACCTGTGGGTGTGTGAGACACACATCCAGACAACCAAATGGACACTTTCCAGAAACCACTGGGAAAAGTTTTTCAAGGTTATTCAGTACCGTGTGTTGCTCAAATTCATTCACAGTGTTCCTATTTGCCTTATTAAGAAAGCAATTAACTGTAATTAGAAAAGTCTGCACATGAGGTGACTACAACTCATTGTAAGATAACTTCTCTTTTCAGAGTTACAAACAAAAGGTAAGTGTAGAAATATAAACAATGAGAGTCAGAAGCACCTATTTGGCAGAGAACAATCTGCAGTTCTCAATGCTGACAGGGACAGGACATTGCCAGGTGTAGATGCCAAGGACAGCCCACCTTCTCAAGCTGCCGCCCAGCATTATTTGGGCACATTTGTAAAGGGAATGCCACATTCTTGGTAGGGTAAGCAACAAAGCAGACTGCTCAAGACTCAGGCAAAAAACTAGCTCTGATGACTGCTTACCACGTATGTATACAAAACAAATTCTCCCTATCAATCTGAAATCAGAGCTGTCTAAAGAGCTGGACGAGTAAGTGGATTGGGCAGTCTTCAGAGAGACACACAGAGAGAAGAGAAACAGTGTTTGAGGAGGTCATTACGAGGATGTGGCCACCAGATGGCCCATGACTTGGATCCCCCTGGTCCTTGGAATGTGTGTTCCCATCTGCCTTCTCCACTCCCAGAGGCTGTCTCACAGACACAAGCCTTGAGATAATGATGTGGTGCTGAGAGGACCTAGACCATTAATAGACATGACTAAATCCAGTTAAGGTCTCTGCATAAATTTTTAAGATTCTGGCAGGCTGGCGTGGAGATCGACTCATTTTATAGCCACGCAAGACAAGCCTCCTATGTAAGTTCCTTGCTTATTAAACCTGTCAACTACTGATCTGAAGCACGGGCTTCTTCCACCTCTCCCTGCCCTCCAAATACCGATGCAGCTTTCCAATTTGACCCAGGAGCTGCAGAGAAGCTTGGAAACCAGGCACATAGACAGGCAGGCAGATGGAGGTGAGAGACAGGGAAAAGAGACAAGCCATCGAAGAGTCAATATGAGCATTAGGCACCTCCAATTAAACCAGAGAATGGATTTTGCTAAGTTCCTTATAGATTTTGGATACTAGCCCTTTATCTGATAGGTCGTTTGCAAATATCTTCTCCCATTCTGTCAGTTGTCTTTTGGTTTTGTTAACTGTTTCCTTTGCTGTGCAAAAGCTTTTGATCTTGATGAAATCCCAATAGTTCATTTTTGCCCTTGCTTCCCTTGCCTTTGCCGTTGTTCCTAGGAAGATGTTGCTACGGCTGAGGTCGAAGAGGTTGCTGCCTGTATTCTCCTCAAGGATTTTGATGGATTCCTTTCTCACATTGAGGTCCTTCATCCATTTGGAGTCTATTTTCGTGTGTGGTGTAAGGAAGTGGTCCAAATTCATTTTTCTGCATGTGGCTGTCCAATTTTCCCAGCACCATTTATTGAAGAGGCTGTCTTTTTTCCATTGGACATTCCTTCCTGCTTTGTCGAAGATTAGTTGACCACACCCAAAGAACAAACAATCCAATCAAGAAATGGGCAGAGGACATGAACAGACATTTCTGCAAAGAAGACATCCAGATGGCCAAGAGACACATGAAAAAGTGCTCCACATCACTCGGCATCAGGGAAATACAAATCAAAAACACAATGAGATATCACCTCACACCAGTCAGAATGGCTAAAATGAACAAGTCAGGAAATGACAGATGCTGGCGAGGATGCGGAGAAAGGGGAACCCTCCTCCACTGTTGGTGGGAATGCAAGCTGGTGCAACCACTCTGGAAAACAGCATGGAGGTTCCTCAAAATGTTGAAAATAGAACTACCCTATGACCCAGCAATTGCACTACTGGGTATTTACCCTAAAGATACAAACATAGTGATCCGAAGGGGCACGTGTACCCGAATGTTTATAGCAGCAATGTCTACAATAGCCAAACTATGGAAAGAACCTAGATGTCCATCAACAGATGAATGGATACAGAAGATGTGGTATATATACACAATGGAATACTATGCAGCCATCAAAAGAAATGAAATCTTGCCATTTGCGACGACGTGGATGGAACTAGAGCTTATCATGCTTAGTGAAATAAGTCAATCGGAGAAAGACAACTATCATATGATCTCCCTGATATGAGGACATGGAGATGCAACATGGGTGGTTAGGGAGATAGGAGAAGAATAAATGAAACAAGATGGGATTGGGAGGGAGACAAACCATAAATGACTCTTAATCTCACAAAACAAACTGGGGGTTGCTGGGGGGAGGTGGGACTGGGAGAGGGGGAGGGGGCTATGGACATTGGGGAGGGTATGTGCTATCATGAGTGCTGTGAAGTGTGTAAACCTGGCGATTCACAGACCTGTACCCCTGGGGATAAAAATACATTATATGTTTATTAAAAAAAAAAATTTGGAAGGGGAGGTGAACCATAAGAGACTATGGACTCTGAAAAACAACCTGAGGGTTTTGAAGGGTCAGGGGTGGGAGGTTGGGGGAACAGGTGGTGGGTAATGGGGAGGGCACGTTTTGCATGGAGCACTGGGTGTTGTGCAAAAACAATGAATACTGTTACGCTGAAAAAATAAATAAAATGAAAAGAAAAAAAAAAAAAAAACACCAGAGAATGGAAAGAACTAAGCTACGTATTTCAGGAACACAGCACAGGGCAAATTTGTGACAATCATTATTAGTTTTGATAGATCAAGGAGAGCCTAGTAATTGGTTTTCTTTTTAATTTTAATGTAAAAATCTCTTTCCTATGCAGAAACATGGAAAACCATCTTAAAGCACATGCCCCGATCTCATGACATGTTTATCACCTTTCCTCCAAGAATAGCCACGGCAAAAGGCAACACGCCAATGTACCCATTTACTAGTAGTTACTACTATTGGTTATGCCCTCAAAGGGTCCGGTCTAAGGATCAACTGTGCTATTGTTCACATGTGCTGCCTTAAGAGGCCTACCTGATCTGGCCACTCAAGTGTCAGTTTTAATGTGCTGTCTTGCCAAAGCAGCCATTTATAAGGATTACTTTTCAGAATGACAAACAGAAGATTTAAAGCTTGACCCAGTTTCCAGTTATTGAACATCTATCTCCTTTAGTAGTGTTAGGGTCCATGATCAAAGACTGATGCAAAGCCAGTCGAGAAAAGCTTTATTTCACGCCAAGCATCAAAAATCAAACCAACCAGTTGGGGCCCTCTCTTACAAAGAGGCAATGAGAACACCGAGCCCAATGCCGCTGCTCTGGACAACGCCGCTCCCAACTCCGCTACCCAACCACAACGCTCTGGACAATACTCCTAGCCAATGAGGACCCTACCCGGCGGTGCCGCTCCCCGATGGTGAGGCCGCTCCAGATGGCGACGACCCTACCCGATGGCCAGCGATGACCTTCCCAGGCATGGGACCAGGAGGCGTGGCCCCTTCCAGGCAGCGAGGCCTTTTTCCTGCAGTGAGGCCGCTTCCCAGTGGTGAGACCACTTCACGATGACGACCCTACAGGACTGCGAGTGAGGATCCTACCCAGCGAGGCCACTCCCAGGCGGTGAGACCCCCTTCCGGAGGGCGGGTGATGACCCTACCTGAGGGCGAATGACGACCCTACCGGCGAGCCTGCTCCCTGGCGGAGCGGCCCTTTCCCTGTGGTGTGGCCCCTTCAAGGCGGTGAAGCCCCTACAGGGCGGCGAAAACCCTACCCAAAGGCGAGTGATGGCCCTCCCTGGCGGCAGCGACACTCCCCTGCGAGGCCGCTTACTGGCAGCGCTGCTGCTCGGTTGAGACGCCGCTTCCCAACTGAGAGGCCCCTTCTGGACAGCGATGACCCTACCCGACAGCGAGCAATAATCCTACCCAACAGAGGGCAAGGCCCTTCCCAGCGGCGAGGCCCCTTCCCAACTAGGAGCCATTACCCTACCTGGCGAAGCTGCTTCACGGCGGCGGGCGACGACCCTCCCCTGCGAGGCCGCTCCCCGAGGCGCCGCTCCCCTGCAGCGCCACTTCCCAGCTGTGAGGCCCCTTCCTGACTGCGGGGAAGGCCCCTTCCCAACTACAAGCTATGACCCTACCCAGCGAGGCCACTCCCCGGAGGCGTGAAACCTTGCAGGCGGAGAGGCCCTTTGCCGGCAGTGAGGCCGCTTCCTGGCAGTGAGACCACTCCAGGACAGCGATGACCCTACACCAGTGAAGATGCTACCCAGCCAGGCGGCTCCCCTGCAGCGAGACCCCTTCCTGGTGGCAGGCGAGGCCCCTTCCCGACTACCAGCGAAGACCCTACCCAGAGAGCCCATTCCCGACGGTGGGCGAGGCCCGTTCCCCAGGGCGGGCGAGGTCCCTAAGCCGGGAGGCTGCTCCCAGGCAGGGCCCGCTCCCCAGCAGCGAGGCCCCTTCCCGAAGCCTGGTGAGGCCCCTTCCTGGTGGCGGGCGACCACCCTACATGGCGAGGCCACTCCCTGAGGACTCTGCTCCTTCCCCGGGGCGATGACCCTCCCCAGCTAGGCCTCTCCCTGATGGCGCTGCTGCTCCCCTGTGGCGCCGCTTCCGGATGGCGAGGCCCCTTCCAGACAGCAGGCAAGGCCCCTACCCCAGGGCAGGCGAGGCCCCTTCCCGACTAGAAGCAACCACCCTACCAGACAAGGCCACTCCACCGCGGCGCAGCCCCATCCCGGAGACGGGCGGCGACCCTCCCCGGCGGCAAGCAATGATCCTACCCCGTGAGGCTGCTCCCCAGCAGCGTGGCCCCTTCCTGGCGAGGACCCTCCCCGGCGGCGACGACCTTCCCCTGCGAGGCCGCTCCCTGGAGGCGCTGCTGCTCCCCTGCGGCGCCGCTTCCTGACTGTGAGGCCCCTTCCAGACTGCGGGCAAAGCCCCTACTCCACGGCTACCAGCGACCACCCTACCCGGCGAGGACGCTCACTGGCAGAGCGGCCCCTTCCTGGCGGCGTGGTCGCTTCTCAACAGCAACGACCCTACCCGACAGAGAGCGACGATCCTACCCAGCGAGGCAGGTCCCCATGGCTAGACACATTCCAGACGGCGAGCGAGGCCCCTCCCTTCCCGACCACGGGAGAGGCCAATCCAGGCGCCACAGGCTCACCCGCGGGGAAGCTCTTTCCTGACACCAGGCACGGCCCCTTCCCGACCGCGAGGCATCTCGCCGGCGGCGACGACCCTCCCCCGCGGCGAGCATAGACCCTCCATGGCGGTGGGCGACAACCCTCCCTGCCCCGAGCAACGACCCTACCGGGGGAGCCCGCTCCCTGGGGGCGCCGCTCCTTCCCGGCAGCTACGACCCTCCCCCTGGTGGCCACCACCCTCCGCAGTGGCGAGGCTGCTCCTCGGGGCGAGACTGATCCCCAGCGGCAAGGCCCGTTCCCGACGACGACGCTGGCCCCGAAGACTACCCTACCTGACGAAGACCCTTCCCGGTGGCGCTGCTCTCTGACGCGGCCGCTCCCCAGCGACGCAACCGCTCCTGACCATGAGGCCGCTCTGGAGGAAGAGGCCGCTCCAGAGGAAGAAGCCGCTCCCGATGACGAGGCCGCTCCCCAGCGACTAAGCAGCTCCGGACGATGATGCCGCTCCCGAGGACAACGCCACTCCCGAAGACAGGCTGCTCCCAGACGAGGAGGCTGCTGCCTGGCGACGCTGCCCTTCCAGACGACGAAGCTGCTCCCCGGCGACGCTGCCCCTCCGGTCGACGATGCTTCTCCCCAAGACCACCACGTGCCCGCCGCTCAGGACGCTCTGGACGCCGACTCCTCCCAGCCGCACAGACTAACCTTTATAGAGGCGGTCGAGCCCGCCCCACACACCGGCGGCCAATGAGATTGCAATACACAGGGAAAACTGCACAGTCATGCTAGATGGGCAATACGGCTGGCCAATTGAATTTCAATTTACCATAGTAAATATATGCACGTCCCACTGATTGGATGTCTCCATCCGCCTGTCCCACCACTGTATCCGGGTTTGCAAGTAAGTTTCTCTGGGAGGGGCACGGTCAATTCCAGTTTGCTACGAAATGGCTCCATCTGGCTAACCAGGCCCTTACAGTGAAGTATCAGAACAGGCTTTCAAAAACATGCATCCAAGCAAACACACTTTGCCACAGTTCCTGCTACTTCTGAATTACTGACTTCAGGTTGGTCTTCTTGAAGGCCTCCTAATGGGATTTGTGCTGATTCTCTGGAACTGCTTCACAAAGGCCATTCCTCTCCTACCCAAAGGGCTCTGGGGCAGACGGATGACAATGCCTGTCACTTTCATGCCCTTATGGAATTCATAGTTCTCAAATAGTTTACAAAAAGATGTACATAATGTGAGTAGTCATGACCTACAATTACCTTGTTCCTTTTGATAACTGTCTATATGTTTGTTTGTGGTTTTAGTTTTTGTTTTTTGTTTTTTTTTGGGGGGGGTGGGGAGATTTATACAACAGTCCTACTCCTTGGTTGTTAAGAAAAAAGGAATGGATGCTTGTAAACAGACCCTTGCAGGCAGGCAATGAGAACACAAAGAGGAATAAAGATGAACACACGTGAGATGAAAGATCACATTTCTCTGTGGAGGCCACTGAAAGCTTCTGACCAAAGCAGAGCCATTAGAGAACTCAAGTTTAAACAAACAAACAAAAAACAAAACCCAGTACTCCTCATCCTGGCTGTACCCCCTGCTCTGGGTTGACTCATGGGTCATTGCTGGAGCAACATGGCCAGCAGGAGAGGGTGGACAGGGGCTTTCAACAGAATATGGCCTATATGACACTGTCTGTTTGCTCTTTGTTGAGTAATCAGGTGCACAGCTCTCTTTCAATCTTTTATCTCCCTGTTCATGTCTTTGCCTGTAATCCCTAAAGTCAAAGCCCTAGAGATATGAGAACATGAAATTTGCTGGATAGAGCATTTGTGATTCAGTGGGATAGAAACCCTCCACTGCTCGCCTTCCCTATGTTCTCTGTGTTCAGAGCAATTAGATCCAAAAACCACTGATGTGGTGATCCAACTTGGTTTTTTATATCGGGAAAAAAAAATCAGTCAAGATAGCAGGCTATAGAATCCATCTGCCTGGTTTAAATACTAAGTGATGTTGAGAAAACTACTGTCAAGATTCTAATCCTTAATATCTCCATCAGTAAAATGGGAACAATAACACCTCAAGGGCAGAGGATTAAGTGGCATAATATATATAAAGTGCTTACCATTCAATAATTATTAGTAAAGAAAGGGAGTGGGTAGGAGTAAAGCCTTACAGGGAGTGGGAGAGAAGAGAGGAACAGGTGCTTTTAAATATAATTAATTCAATATCCCACTTATTCTATGACAAATTCAGATGATTTTGTGTGAAAAGAATCTACAGATTCAATATAAACACACTCGAGTTTAACTTAATAAAACCCTATAAAATAACTATGATAAAATATAAGAATTCACTATATATTTATATACTATGTATTCTAACCAGCAGCTGTGCCAGTAACAAAATAAAGGAATAAAATGTCTACAGGCTTCAAATGTGTGGTTTTCACAACTTTTTAAACAGTAGCCCACCAAAAATATACTTCATGACAGATAAGATTAAGACACAAAACTAAAGTTTCACAAAACAAACCTTACACTTATTACATGTTTTATTTTAAAAAATCCTATTTTATTCTCTTGATATTTTCTATAGTTTCATTTTAAAAAGGTAGTAATGACCCAGTGAATTAATATCATGATCACCCACTGCAATTTGAAAAATAAATAGATTTAAGCTATGATGTGTTTATTTCAATTAACTTTATTACACATTTTCAGGATAGTCACCATTTGATGTGGCCTGAACAGGAATAAACCCCAGGGTAGTAAAACTAAGGGCCTCAAATATGACTGTACTCTATACCAGAGAGGGTCAGGGGTCAAAAATCATATTTCACTGGTGAAATAAGAGGTGTTCCATATAAACAGTTGGTTAGAATGATCTGCCCTGCCATCAGTCTGGCAAACATCCACATAATAAATATTACGGCAGGTCAAGGTCTAGATCCCCATTAGTCCTGTGTCACTCTACTTCAACAATGACTTAGTCACCTGATCTAATGTAGTATAAGCCCTAATGGTTGGCTTTTTTTCTGTGTGGCATGAATGCCTGGCTTTGGCTTTGATTGCAAAGACATCCACTTCAGAGAGGACTATCCCCATTGAGCTCAATGCCGGCCACAGGACTGGATAAAGTGTTCAGAAGCACCCACATCTGGTCCAGTCTAAGACCTTGGCTGATTTTTTTTTCCTCTTCCATGCTCTAAAATCTTACCCTCCTATTTTAAATTCACCAATAAAGAGTGAACCTGCGAAAACTCTAGGCTCCCACCCTGACCCCTAGTGAAAGCAGAACCCCAGGCGGGTTTTCTCTCCCTACCCAGGATCCTGCTTTGAGTGCCCAGGGATGCCCCACCTCATTTCCAGACTCCCCCTCACCAAAGTTTCCTGACAGCTACCAGTGAGGGCATCTTGCAGTCATGGTAGGACTCCCAAGGGCAAGTCCAGTAACAGCACTGGTTACCGATAGGTGGACAGACAGGCAGACAACACGTAAGTAGAAGGCTGGTGAATCCGGGCTGGGAGACACCATGACAGCTGCTCCAGAGAAGACCTTCCATGTGCAGGCTCACCAGATGCCTCAGGCTCTCATAGTTACTCCTGAGCTATGAGAATGGACTGTATGACAGTTTTGCAATGGCTTGACAATACATATTTGTACATTTAGCAGCATTTATTTTTATTATTATTATTTTTTTTCATTTAGCAGAATGTAACTCGAGTGTTGCTTTTGTTGTACAGACTCACTGTTTGCAACCCCATGGTTGTAGAAGTGGCTCGTGGCCGGGGCGGGGGGGCGGGGGGGGGGCTGTGTGTGCAATATAGTCCACTTATCTCTAACCAACACACACTATAGTAATAGATTCTTGTAAATTTCTCAACAGCCAAATTTCCGTAGGTCAGTTAACCACACTTCTTTCTCGGTGTCCTGCTGAAAAACCTAGAATGACTTCTGTTCATTTCAACTATGCATACCCCTCCCTCTGATAAAGGACTTCTTCCCCCCCCCTTTGGTGAGGGTGGAGGTCAGTCTTGCTCTCCTTTAGTCTATTTGATGGAGAAAATAAGTCCAGATCCTACCACCTTCACCTTCAAGTATGCATATATGACCATTGGAGCTCTACATCCAGCCAGGTCCAATTAGAGGCAACCTCTTCTGCCATGGCATGGGGGGGGGGGGTGGTGGCATTTGCTAGAACAGTTAGAAAGCAATAGCTGTGGGTTTATAAACAAAATGGCAAAAGTCTTCTGGGTTACAAAGGAAAGGGAATGCAATGAAGAAAGGGGAAAGAATTTGATTTCCAGTATTCTTAAGTACAGCTGTTTGAGTTTAGCAGGACCTAATGCCAATGTTCCCCTTAAACTTCTTAGTTATAGGAGCCAGTACAAATCCTCCCTCCTGCTTTGTATTTTAAGCTAGACTGGAGTTGTGCTTTTACCCTAGAAACCAGAAGCGTACTAACAAATCTTTCCCTCCTGTATTCCACTCCCTAAGGCTTACCATTTAGCACCATAGCCCCGTCTCCTACACCATCTAGATTAGCACCACTCAACAACTTTATCTCCCATAGATGCTGGGACTTCCATCTCAGTCTGCTCACCACTGCTTGAAAGAGCCAGGTGAGTTTAAACCTTTCTCATGACATTGCTCTTCCCCTAGAAAATGTTCCTGGGTAAATTCTACTTTTGTTTTTTTTTTTTAAGACCCTGCAGAAAGTACACCTCCTTTCAAAAATCTTTTCAACCATCCCTCCTCTCAAGAATGTTTCAGGCTATTCTCAAATGCCATGAAGCTTTTACAGTAAACATATGGAATTATTTAAAGTAAATTCTACACAAACAGTAAAAGATGCCAGGGTTTTGAACCTTGCTGGACTGTTAAGGGTGAATGATCAGAGAAAGAAAAAGATGCAGAGGAACTGGCAGGAGTTCTTCTCACTGGGAATCCTGCAGTGAGATGACAAAAGCCTGTCTCCAAGAAGGACAAAAAGAAGGAATAGTTCTAAGACTCAAGGGGACTGATGAGATTGGTGGCAGATTGCCCAGCTGGCTGAAATGACTTCATAAAGATATAGCACCAAAAGCCAGGTCTTCTGAATCTTATCCCGTTGTCACCCTGATATAACCATACCAGACAATCAGAACTAATTTTCTTCACATATTAATGGATAATAAATAGGTAATTTTCTTCAAGGAAACAAATGATTGGATTTTGCCAAGTGTGTAGGACAAAAGTTTTATTTTTGTTATTTAGATGACTATGCAAAATTGGCATTTTGCCAACATTGGTCCAGAAATAGATGAAAAGGGCAATGATATTTGGGACAATAAAATGAATATTAAGTTACAGTAGCAATAAATATTAGAAATGCAGAGGGTCAAATGAAAGCCCCGTGGATTTCCTCTGAATAAAGATGCAGCAGAGGAGTTTTTCTGCCCATACATCAGGCTGGTCCTAGACACACACTGACCTTTATAAGGCCCCTGCTCTATCTCCTGCAACAGCACCTTGGAATAGAGATGACAGGATCTCATTTTCATGAATAATGCAAGCACCAGGGCTGTTTTACCTTGATTGCTTGTTCCCCATTCTCCAAAGCTTATAGCTTTTCCCAAATGATGTAACCTTACCATTTGCATTAATTCACGGATTTGAAACTGACCCTCTACAAGTTCCCTCCGGTAGTTTAGTTTCATTTGTATGCATGTAATCGCATCAAGGCTGACATAAAAATTAATGAACTATTTAATTTACAAGCTGATGCTTAGCTCGGAACAACAACAAAAAGGCAAATGCTTAAGTTTATTAAAATAAAATTAAATCTATGAAGTTTTAAATAATGAAGACTATGTCAAAAACTGGTCATCTTTAGCGCTTAAAATTGTAAACTAAAAGCATACGGAACATAAACTGTGGAGCATTTGTGTCATCTTTTTAGATGCTATCACCCTCAGCAAAATGTAGTCTGATTCTGGTATCATCAGGGACTTCAGGAGGAAATCTAGTAAGATCTCAAACCAATCCAGCATGAGGGTAACTCAAAGCATGTCAGGTTTTTAGGCCAGGGATGACCGAATGTTTTCAAGGTTATTTTTTTTTAAGATTTTATTTATTTCTTAGAGAGAGGAAGAAAGCAGCGAGAGCTGCAGATAGAGGGAGAGGAGGAAGCAGGCTCCACAGTGAACAGGGAGCCCGACAAGGGGCTTGATCCCAGGACCATGAGATCATGACCGGAACTGAAGGCAGCCGCCTAACCTACTGAGCCAAGGGGTGCCCTTCAGACTATCTTTAATTCAGAACAATACCTGTTACCATTTTTATAGCCCTGACTATAAGATGTACTACAAACATTTTTAGGTAGTTTATGTAGATTTTACTATACATTCCTAAAAGATAAGAACTACCTAATTCGACTTTTTTTTTTTAAATACCTTCCAGGGGCTCCTGGGTGGCTCTGTCATTAAGCGTCTGCTTTTGTCTCAGGTCATGATCCCAGGGTCCTGGGATGGAGCCCCACATCTGGTTCCTTGCTTAGCGAGAAGCCTACTTTTTCTCTCACACTCCCCCTGCTTGTGTTGCTGCTCTCGCTGTCTCTCTGTCAAATAAATAACATCTTTAAAAATGAATAAAGAAATAATAAAGAAATAAAATACCTTCCAATAGAGGTCACTGCCAATACCCCATAAGAATTAAGCTTTCCTTTGCTAATTCTATCCATGATAATTCTGTGGAACTTCCCCCATTTGCTCCCTCAATGCTGCTTTTTTTTTTCCATTTTATTTATTTTTTCAGCGTAACAGTATTCATTCTTTTTGCACAACACCCAGTGCTCCATGCAAAACGTGCCCTTCCCATTACCCACCACCTGTTCCCCCAACCTCCCACCCCTGACCCTTCAAAACCCTCAGGTTGTTTTTCAGAGTCCATAGTCTCTTATGGTTCGCCTCCCCTCCCCAATGTCCATAGCCCGCTCCCCCTCTCCCAATCCCACCTCCCTCCAGCAACCCCCAGTTTGTTTTGTGAGATTAAGAGTCATTTATGGTTTGTCTCCCTCCCAATCCCATCTTGTTTCATTTATTCTTCTCCTATCCCCCTACCCCCCCCATGTTGCTTCTCCATGTCCTCATATCAGGGAGATCATATGATAGTTGTTTTTCTCCGATTGACTTATTTCACTAAGCATGATACGCTCTAGTTCCATCCACGTCGTCGCAAATGGCAAGATTTCATTTCTTTTGATGGCTGCATAGTATTCCATTGTGTATATATACCACATCTTCTTTATCCATTCATCTGTTGATGGACATCTAGGTTCTTTCCATAGTCTGGCTATTGTAGACATTGCTGCTATAAACATTCGGGTACACGTGCCCCTTCGGATCACTATGTTTGTATCTTTAGGGTAAATACCCAGTAGTGCAATTGCTGGGTCATAGGGTAGTTCTATTTTCAACATTTTGAGGAACCTCCATGCTGTTTTCCAGAGTGGTTGCACCAGCTTGCATTCCCACCAACAGTGGAGGAGGGTTCCCCTTTCTCCACATCCTCGCCAGCATCTGTCATTTCCTGACTTGTTCATTTTAGCCATTCTGACTGGTGTGAGGTGATATCTCATTGTGGTTTTGATTTGTATTTCCCTGATGCCGAGTGACGTGGAGCACTTTTTCATGTGTCTGTTGGCCATCTGGATGTCTTCTTTGCAGAAATGTCTGTTCATGTCCTCTGCCCATTTCTTGATTGGATTGTTTGTTCTTTGGGTGTTGAGTTTGCTAAGTTCCTTATAGATTTTGGATACTAGCCCTTTATCTGATATGTCGTTTGCAAATATCTTCTCCCATTCTGTCAGTTGTCTTTTGGTTTTGTTAACTGTTTCCTTGGCTGTGCAAAAGCTTTTGATCTTGATGAAATCCCAATAGTTCATTTTTGCCCTGCTTCCCTTGCCTTTGCCGTTGTTCCTAGGAAGATGTTGCTACGGCTGAGGTCGAAGAGGTTGCTGCCTGCATTCTCCTCAAGGATTTTGATGGATTCCTTTCTCACATTGAGGTCCTTCATCCATTTGGAGTCTATTTTCGTGTGTGGTGTAAGGAAGTGGTCCAATTTCATTTTTCTGCATGTGGCTGTCCAATTTTCCCAGCACCATTTATTGAAGAGGCTGTCTTTTTTCCATTGGACATTCTTTCCTGCTTTGTCGAAGATTAGTTGACCATAGAGTTGAGGGTCTATTTCTGGGCTCTCTATTCTGTTCCACTGATCTATGTGTCTGTTTTTGTGCCAGTACCATGCTGTCTTGATGATGACAGCTTTGTAATAGAGCTTGAAGTCCGGAATTGTGATGCCACCAACTTTGGTTTTGTTCTTCAATATTCCTTTGGCTATTCGAGGTCTTTTCTGTTTCCATATAAATTTGAGGATTATTTGTTCCATTTCTTTGAAAAAAATGGATGGTATTTTGATAGGGATTGCATTAAATGTGTAGATTGCTTTAGGTAGCATAGACATTTTCACAATATTTATTCTTCCAATCCAGGAGCATGGAACATTTTTCCATTTTTTGGTGTCTTCCTCAATTTCTTTCATGAGTACTTTATAATTTTCTGTGTATAGATTCTTAGCCTCTTTGGTTAGGTTTATTCCTAGGTATCTTATAGTTTTGGGTGCAATTGTAAATGGGATTGACTCCTTAATTTCTCTTTCTTCAGTCTTGTTGTTGGTGTACAGAAATGCAACAGATTTCTGTGCATTGATTTTATATCCTGACACTTTACTGAATTCCTGTACAAGTTCTAGCAGTTTTGGAGTGGAGTCTTTTGGGTTTTCCACATATAGTATCATATCATCTGCGAAGAGTGATAGTTTGACTTCTTCTTTACCAATTTGGATGCCTTTAATTTCTTTTTGTTGTCTGATTGCTGAGGCTAGGACTTCTAGTACTATGTTGAATAGCAGTGGTGATAATGGACATCCCTGCCGTGTTCCTGACCTTAGCGGAAAAGCTTTCAGTTTTTCTCCATTGAGAATGATATTTGCGGTGGGTTTTTCATAGATGGCTTTGATAATATTGAGGTATGTGCCCTCTATCCCCACACTTTGAAGAGTTTTGATCAGGAAGGGATGCTGTACTTTGTCAAATGCTTTTTCAGCATCTATTGAGAGTATTATATGGTTCTTGTTCTTTCTTTTTTTTTTAAGATTTTATTTATTTATTTGACAGAGAGAGATCACAAGTAGGCAGAGAGAGTGAGAGGGAAGCAGGCTCCCTGCTGAGCAGAGAGCCCGATGTGGGACTCGATCCCAGGACCCTGAGATCATGACCTGAGCTGAAGGCAGCGGCTTAAACCACTGAGCCACCCAGGCGCCCCTGTTCTTTCTTTTATTAATGTGTTCTATCACATTGATTGATTTGCGAATGTTGAACCAACCCTGCAGCCCTGGAATAAATCCCACTTGATCGTGGTGAATAATCCTTTTAATGTACTGTTGAATCCTATTGGCTAGTATTTTGGCGAGAATTTTTGCATCTGTGTTCATCAAGGATATTGGTCTGTAGTTCTCTTTTTTGGTGGGATCCTTGTCTGGTTTTGGGATCAAGGTGATGCTGGCCTCATAAAATGAGTTTGGAAGTTTTCCTTCCATTTCTATTTTTTGGAACAGTTTCAGGAGAATAGGAATTAGTTCTTCTTTAAATGTTTGGTAGAATTCCCCTGGGAAGCCGTCTGGCCCTGGGCTTTTGTTTGTTTGGAGATTTTTGATGACTGTTTCAATCTTCTTACTGGTTATGGGCCTGTTCAGGTTTTCTATTTGTTCCTGGTTCAGTTGCGGTAGTTTCTATGTCTCTAGGAATGCATCCATTTCTTCCAGATTGTCCAATTTGTTGGCGTAGAGTTGCTCATAGTATGTTCTTATAATTGTCTGTATTTCTTTGGTGTTAGTTGTGATCTCTCCTCTTTCATTCATGATTTTATTGATTTGGGTCCTTTCTCTTTTCTTTTTGATGAGTCTGGCCAGGGGTTTATCAATCTTATTGATTCTTTCAAAGAACCAGCTCCTAGTTTCATTGATTTTTTCTATTGTTTTTTTGGTTTCTATTTCATTGATTTCTGCTCTGATCTTTATGATTTCTCTTCTCCTGCTGGGTTTAGGGTTTCTTTCTTGTTCTTTCTCCAGCTCCTTTACGTGTAGGGTTAGGTTGTGTACTTGAGACCTTTCTTGTTTCTTGAGAAAGGCTTGTACCGCTATATATTTTCCTCTCAGGACTGCCTTTGCTGTGTCCCACAGATTTTGAACTGTTGTGTTTTCATTATCATTTGTTTCCATGAATTTTTTCAATTCTTCTTTAATTTCCTGGTTAACCCATTCATTCTTTAGAAGGATGCTCTTTAGTCTCCATGTATTTGGGTTCTTTCCAGCTTTCCTCTTGTGATTGAGTTCTAGCTTCAGAGCATTGTGGTCTGAAAATATGCAGGGAATAATCCTAATCTTTTGATACCGGTTGAGACCTGATTTGTGACCCAGGATGTGATCTATTCTGGAGAAGGTTCCATGTGCACTAGAGAAGAATGTGTATTCTGTTGCTTTGGGATGCAATGTTCTGAATATATCTGTGATGTCCATCTGGTCCAGTGTGTCATTTAAGGCCTTCATTTCCTTGTTGATCTTTTGCTTGGATGATCTATCCATTTCAGTGAGGGGAGTGTTAAAGTCCCCTACTATTATTGTATTATTATTGATGTGTTTCTTTGATTTTGCTATTAATTGGTTGATATAGTTGGCTGCTCCCACGTTAGGGGCATAGATATTTAAAATTGTTAGATCTTCTTGTTGGACAGACCCTTTGAGTAGGATATAGTGTCCTTCCTCATCTCTTATTATAGTCTTTGGCTTAAAATCTAATTGATCTGATATAAGGATTGCCACCCCAGCTTTCTTCTGATGCCCATTAGCATGGTAAATTGTTTTCCACCCCCTCACTTTAAATCTGGAGGTGTCTTCGCATCTAAAATGAGTTTCTTGTAGGCAACATATTGATGGGTTTTGTTTTTTAATCCATTCTGATACCCTGTGTCTTTTGATTGGGGCATTTAGCCCATTAACATTCAGGGTAACTATTGAGAGATATGAATTTAGTGCCATTATTAGCCTGTAAGGTGACTGTTACTGTATATTGTCTCTGTACCTTTCTGATCTATTACTTTTAGGCTCTCTTTTTGCTTAGAGGACCCCTTTCAATATTTCCTGTAGAGCTGGTTTGGTGTTTGCAAATTGTTTCAGTTTTTGTTTGTCCTGGAAGCTTTTGATCTCTCCTTCTATTTTCAATGATAGCCTAGCTGGATAGAGTATTCTTGGCTGCATGTTTTTCTCGTTGAGTGCTCTGAATATATCATGCCAGCTCTTTCTGGCCTGCCAGGTCTCTGTGGATAAGTCTGCCGCCAATCTAATATTTTTACCATTGTATGTTACAGACTTCTTTTCTCGGGCTGCTTTCAGGATTTTCTCTTTGTCACTAAGACTTGTCAATTTTACTATTAGGTGACGGGGTGTGGACCTATTCTTGTTGACTTTGATGGGGGTTCTCTGCATCTCCTGGATTTTGATGCTTGTTCCCTTTGCCATATTAGGGAAATTCTCTCCAATGATTCTCTCCAATAGACCTTCTGCTCCCCTCTCTGTTTCTTCTTCTTCTGAAATCCCAATTATTCTAATGTTGTTTCGTCTTATGGTGTCACTTATCTCTCGAATTCTCCCCTCATGGTCCAGTAGCTGTCTTTTTGCTCTTTTGCTCGGCTTCCTTATTCTCTGTCATTTGGTCTTCTATATCACTAATTATTTCTTCTGCCTCATTTATCCTAGCAGTGAGAGCCTCCATTTTTGATTGCACCTCATTAATAGCTTTTTTGATTTCAACTTGGTTAGATTTTAGTTCTTTAATTTCTCCAGAAAGGGCTTTAATATCTCCAGAGAGGGTTTATCTAATATCTTCCATGCCTTTTTTGAGCCCGGCTAGAATGTTCAGAATCGTCATTCTGAACTCTTGATCTGACATATTACCCATGTCTGTGTTGATTAGGTCCCTAGCCTTCGGTACTGTCTCTTGTTCTTTTGTTTGTGGTGATTTTTTCCGCCTTGTCATTTTGTCCAGATAAGAGGATATGAAGGAGCAAATAAACTACTAAAAGGGTGGCAAAGACCCCAGAAAAATGCGCTGTAACCAAATGAGAAGAGACCCCAAATTGTGGGGGGGAGAAAGGGGATAAAAACAGGTTCTGGGAAAAAAAAAAGAAAAAAAAAAAAAGAAAAAAAAAATTTTAAAAATAAAACAAATACAAAAATATAAAAAAGAAAGAAAAAATATATATATTTAGATGAACTAGTCAAAAAATGTTAAAAAAGAAAAGGGTAAAAGTTTTAAAAAATTTAGCAGAAGAAGAAAAAAGAAAAAAGAAAAAAAATTGAAAAAAGAAAAAAAATTGAAAAAAGAAAAAAAATTGAAGTAGCCGCAAGACTAAAGAATCATGGGGAGAAAGCCATGAGTTCCGTGCTTTGCTTTCTCCTCCTCTGGAATTGCTCTGCTGTCTTAGGAATTGAATCTGCTTTCTCCTTGATAGATGAACTTCGTCCTGGCTGGATATTTTGTTGATCTTCTGGGGGAGGGGCCTGTTGTAGTGACTCTCAAGTGTCTTTGCCCGAGGCGGGATTGCACCGCCCTTACTGGCGGCCGGACTAAGTAATCGGCTCAGGTTCGCTTTTGGGAGCTTCTGTTCCCTGAACGCTTTCCGTAGAGTTCCGGAACACGGGAATGAAAATGGTGGCCTCCCAGTCTCCGGCCCGGAGGAGCCGAGAGCCTGGGGCCCCACTCCTCAGTGCGCCCCCAGAGGACAGCACCCAATCACTCCCGTATCCCCAGCCTCTAGCCGCGCTCCGAGCTCACCCAGCCCGCGACCAGTTCAAGGTAACCCCGAGCTGAGAGTTCAGTCCTCGGCTCTGTCTCTGCAGACGGCTTCTCCGTTCTGATACCTGCGAGCTCTCCGACACTCTGACTCCCCCAATCCTTCTGTGACCCTGCGGGGCCTGGGGCCACGCTGGCCCCGCGTGGGCTTCACCCCGGTTTAGCCCCTGGAGCAATGTCCCTCAGTGGAACAGACTTTTAAAAGTCCTGATTTTGTGCTCCGTTCCTCCGCCGCTTGCCGGGAGCCGGCCCCTCCTCCCGTGGTCTATCTTCCCGTCGTTTTAGATTCACTTCTCCGCCAGTCCTACCTTTCAGAAAGTGGTTGATTTTCTGTTTCTAGAGTTGCTGTTCTTCTTCTCTTCGCTCTCCCATTGGATTTGTAGGTGTTTGCAATGTTTAGATAAGCTATCGAGCTGATCTCCTGCTACCTGATGTAGTCTCAGGCTGCTACTTCTCTGCCATCTTGACTCCTCCCCCTCCCTCAATGCTGCTTTAATCAGCTTATTATTATAATCCTGTTGGATGCCCATTTAACTGAATCCATTTTGACTTCAGGGTTGAGATTTGTCTCTAATTTTGAAGTTTTGAATTTGTTGAGGTTTCTGTTTTTTACCCCAGGATTTTCACTGTGAACCATACAATACAGAATAGATTTTCCCAATTCTATTTGCTTTAGAGAACCAAACTGTCAAGAACCAAACTTCACCACAAAGAGCACATAGTTTCCTTTGTTTGACGTTACTGACATATGCTTATTTATCTTTATCGTTCAATAGAGTCTATAAAGATGCTCAATAAAAATACCCATTATTCCCTTGGAGAATTTCTTCTAAGTAGAAAGAAAATGCAAAACTGAAAAATCCAACATTAAGTGATCTGTAGATACCATCGAATCTTTTGGTAGGTTGCCTCCCCCTCCCCCATAGCTTTGTTATATCAAAGAATCAAAGCCAAACCAACGACCCTACCCCACAGAGAGCGACAATCCTACCCAGCGAGGCAGGTCCCCGAGGCGAGACACTTTCCTGATGGCGAGCGAGGCCCCTCCCTCCCCGACGACGGGCGAGGCCGCTCTGGGCGCAGCCCGCTCCACCCCCCCCCCAAGCTCTTTCGTGACACGGGGCCCCTTCCCGACCGTGAGGCATCTCGCTGGCGGCAACGACCCTCCCCGGCCATGAGCGACAACCCTACCTGGGGAGCCCGCTCCCTGGGGGCGCCACTCCTTCCCGGCAGCCACGACCCTCCCCGGTGGCGAGGCCATTCCTCGGGGCGAAACTGATCCCCGGCGGCAAGGCCCGTTCCCGACCACGACGCTGGCCCCGATGACTACCCTACCTGACAAAGACCCTTCCCGGTGGCGCTGCTCTCTGACGCGGCCGCTCCCCGTCGACGCTGCCACTCCTGACCAAGAGGCCGCTCCGGAGGAAGAGGCCGCTCCCCAGCGACTAAGCAGCTCTGGACAATGCTGCCGCTCCCGACGACGACGCCACTCCTGATGACAGGCCGCTCCCAGACGAGGAGGCCACTGCCAGGCGACACTACCGCTCCCCAGCGATGCTGCCCTTCCCGACGACGAGGCTGCTCCCCGGCGATGCTGCCCCACTGGTCCATGATGCTTCTCCCGAAGACCACCACGCTCCCGACCCTCAGGACGCTCTGGACACAGACTCCTCCCAGCCGCACAGACTAACCTTTATAGAGGCGGTCGAGCCCGCCCCACACACCGGCGGCCAATGAGATTGCAATACACAGGGAATACTTAGAATTTCTTCTAAGTAAAAAGAAAATGCAAAACTGAAAAATCCAACATTAAGTGATCTGTAGATACCAATGAATCTTTCGGTAGGTTGCCTCCCCCTCCCCCATAGCTTTGTTATATCAAAGAATCAAAGCCAAACCAATGTTACTTATTTAAGAAGCAAAACCTAGTGCGCCTGGGTAGCTCATGTGGTTAATCGACTGCCTTTGGCTCAGGTCATGATCCTGTTGTCCCGGAATCAAGCCCCGCATCGGGCTCCCAGCTCCATGGGGAGTCTCCTCCTCCTTCTGACTTTCTCCCCTCTCATGCTCTCTCTCTCTCACTCTCTCAAATAAATGAATATATTTTTTAAAAGAGGAAGCAAAACCTACAATTATCATTAACATAAAATGTACTTGATCAAAATATAAATACCAAAGACAAAATTAAAAGGGGTGTGCAATTGGGAAGTAACTGAGATGAAGGACTAGGTCTACACACAGCTGTACTAAATTCCATTAAAAAAAAAATCCTAGAGGAGCCAAAAAGCAAATTGTTTCAATAAAGAACAGCGGACTCCAGCTAGTGACGCATCCTAGTTCAAAGAAAGAAGAACTTAATATCCACTTTGCAAAATCCTTTCTTGTTCCACGTAAGATCATTCACTGCCTCAAAGTAATTTGCTAGGTGGGGCGGGTCGATAGGGCCATTGTGAATTGGCACTTAGGCAAGACACTTGGCTCTGCCACTCAGACGAAGGCCACTTGAATGTTGCCAGAACAGCAGACCTGATGTTTCTGGTTTCCTACCACATGGTACAGCTATAAACGGGTAGCAGTGAGTTAGATGAAACATGTTTTATAGGCTAGTTCCATTTGGCCCTGTTTATAGAGAACAGTCACAGGAATATTATAGGAGAAAATGCTTGAAATAGATTATATTTAATGCATGGTATCTATGACAGCTAGAGTTACTGATTACAAAACACATCAGCCTAAAATAAATAGCAGCTTATTCAAATGCCTTAATATGTTTATCTTCTAATCATACACTATATTGATGGTTGACAAATTAGTTGCTGCATGCTGAAAGTCGCTATGCATCAGATAGGCACAGTCCAATTATATCAAATCTCCAATATGCTTTAAAGAAAAATAATATAAAATTTGGAACAAAACACAAGTCTGTAATTCTAAAAACTCTTTCAAATGATGGTAGCAAGATGTATTCACAACTAAAATGCAGTTTCTGTTCATAAAAATAATAATTGTATTTAACCATTTTAGTAAGGTAAAATTATCTGCCAAAGTATCCATATTCAGTAATGGAGCTCAAAGGTCCTCTTAATCAGAATAAAATCTTATGAAACAAAGAGTTTCAAATAATTGGCAAGATACACTTTCTAAGAAATTTCTTACATTTTTAAATCTCAAGTAATGAAGAAGTTGGGATTTAAAGGGATTTAAAGAGAAACTATAATGTCAGTAAAAGCAAAGAATTTTCAGATGTCTCAGACAAATAAGGTAAAGGTATGTATCACAGAAGTATAAAAAAAATATATTTAGGACTTACTAGTTGATAATTTGAAATTTAATAGTGCTGCTTTTAACCTTTAAGCATCCCAACTGCAATATAAAGTTTGTTCTATTTTATACATTAATATTGAGAGATTACAAACTTGTTAGCTGGAAACTAAACATAACCTTCCAAGAAAACCACTTTCATGACTGAAAATTAACCTATTATTTAAGAGTACAAAGGCATAATACTTACTTGAAAGTTTTGGAGAACGGTAAGCTACAGTAAACACTAATGGGCCAAGTACTGAGGACCTTACTAGGAAAATATGAGAGAAAACCTGTTTTGTTTACTATTCACCATTACAGACCTGAAATTTACTTTATCTTTCAGTTTAAAAAAAGTACAAATTAATGCTGCTAAGGAAAAAAAAAAGAAGAATGAGGAAGGAAAGATGGATTAAAAATAACTGAACATTTAATAAAAGGCTTCTATGGTTTTGTTTCCTCTCTATACACCCTTTGGTTGCTTCAAATAACCTGAAGATACAAGCTTTTAGATATTTTATACCCAGATCTCACTAATTGATGAGGGTTTTAATGGAAAGTGAAAATTCCCCATTTACGAAGATGACAAACTCGTTTGTTAAAAAAATTTAAAAAATTCATCTGGCTATGTTTGGTACGTGACTCCATAGGTAGTCTTAATTCTTTGTTAAACTATTGGCAATCTCAACAATAATACTGAATGATAGAGGTATCATGTATGTATACACAACTAACTGATTGTATTGGGGACTTTCAATTTTTTTGAATAACCAAACTGTGGATTATTTAATAACTATTAAAGTCCATATACACTATGGAGTATTATGCCTCCATCAGAAAGGATGAATACCCAAATTTTGTAGCAACATGGACGGGACTGGAAGAGATTATGCTGAGGGAAATAAGTCAAGCAGAGAGAGTCAAGTATCATATGGTTTCACTTATTTGTGGAGCATAACAAATAACATGGAGGACATGGGGAGACGGAGAGGAGAAGGGGGTTGTGGGAAATTGGAAGGGGAGATGAATCAGGAGAGACTCTGAAAAACAAACGGAGGGTTTTGAAGGGGCGGGGGGGGTAGGTGTTTGGGGAACCAGGTGGTGGGTAATAGGGAGGGCATGTATTGCATGGAGCACTGGGTGTGGTGCAAAAACAATGCATACTGTTAAGCTGAAAAGAAATTTAAAAAAAAAAAAGTGAAAATAAAACCACAGCATTGTGATCACTGTGATATAGAGCTGACTGCATGGATATGAATCACTTTGAAATATAAAGTTCAGGTCATAAAATTTGTTAAATTTCAGGTAAAATGATCAAAACATATGTAGTTTCTGCCATCTCACCATCGATGGTGAGAAGGCATCCGAGTCAGGTCCTCCCGAAAAGCCTGGGTGGACTTTGTGAAGGGCAGGCTTTATGGCCTCTAGTCCCCGAGAGGCATGGATGTCAGTCCACAACTAGTTGGCCATGTTCCCAAGCATTACATCCCGCAGTCATGGCTGTGGAAAGCGTCGTCTTATATAATCATCATTCTGCTGAGCCCCGCCTTGGAAGACAAGGACCCAAGGCTGCATCTGGGCAAATGATAACAGTGATCCTAATATCTAACATGCATCACCTGTTTGCTGCGTGCAGGCATCCTTTGCAACACTTTGTGTGTGTTATCTCACATAATCTTCCAACAGGCCACAGGACACTGGTGCCAGTAAGGAAACTGAGGCACCGAGCTGGGATAGAGATTGTGTCAGGTACGTAGTCGAAGCTGTGGAAAGAGCAGAGAAGGAGCCTTGTTGGGTCTGTTTTAAAGTTGGTTCCAAATTTCTATGGAGGCGCTTTCTGCTGACAAGATGGAAAACAATGGCATCCTTCCTGCAACCTGACCTCAGTGTCACACTTGGCTCCATCTCAGTCCGTGAAAGTAGTCATGATCCCTCTTTAGTGAAACTCCCTGCGATGATCTAGTCTACACAGTGATGCAAGACAAAGAAGCCATATCTGCAATGGACAAAAATTGCTCTGCATCATAAAGCATGACTTTAATAAGCTCTAAGTGCTTTATGTGCATAATTTACAATGGACACTTTCTAATAATGCCATTTGAGCAGTGAATTCCCTTGCAATTTTTTTTTTTATTTATTTGACAGACAGAGATCACAAATAGGCAGAGAGGCTGGCAAAGAGAGGAGGAAGCAGGCTCCCTGCTGAGCAGAGAGCCTGATGTTGAGCTTGATCCCAGGACCCTGGGATCATGACCTGAGAAGAAGGCAGAGGCCCTAACTCACTGAGCCACCCAGGTGCCCTCCCTTGCAAAATTTTTAAGGCCTAATTTTTATCAGAGAAATTATTTTCCTTTTAGCAAATGGCCTCTCAATGAGAAGAGATGTCTATACCATTATTTGACACCGGGGACATAATATTGTTCTAAAAAATGAATTCTAGAAGGGGAAGGGCAGGAAGACACAGAAAAAAGACTTTAAGTGACTTGCACACAGTGACTGCTTAAAGATTCTTTTGGCTACAGCAAGAAACATGCTTCCTATTGGTACTCTAGGCAATCACATCTCAGGCTGTCCACTGCCCACTTAGTCAGCCTTAACACCAAGTGGCATTGTATCTTATTTACCTATTGAAATAAAGCCTCTGTTAATGGAAACTAATTGGGAAAATCAACATCATTTGAACAGCTGTAGACTGTGTGTATTTTATCATGACATTGGACAAAGCCAAAGGGAAAAGCAGATGCCTCATATAGGAGGTCAAGGCCTGCCATGGCTGGGCTGTGATGTGGACGAGTGACAAGTGAGGTGGGAGAGCCACCAAAGAGAAAGAAAATCCTCCCAGATTCCCCGTGCAGGAAGAGAGAAGCTCTCCACCCTCCCATAGCATAACTAGTATGTTATCCAAGCTAATTTCAATACACTGGAATCCCTGAAATCAAATTCCAAACAGTTGGACTAAAGAGAAGATTCCAACCCTTATGAGAACTCATAACGGTGAATTCTGAGGTGATTTTCACCTTTTGAGGTAAGTGTTTCCACCTGTTCTGTACCATAGCATGCATATTACCATACCGTACCTGAAAATTGCATAGATTCTGAGGCCACCCACCAATAAATCAATTCCTGCTAAACAAGACACTGACAAATGATTGTTACAGAAAGAGAGCAGCGGGAACCTGAAGAGGGTCTCAACCTGGTCCCTTCCCCTCCCCTACAGGCCATGTGATCTTCAACCTCCCAATGAAGACCTCTGAGGCCTGGTTTCAGATTTTCAAATAATACTTATTTTGTAATGGCTGCTCCATCTGAGTCAGGTCTGGCTTATCTGCCACAAGTTCCATCAAATGAATTCATGACACAAAAATATTCTGACGTAAATTCATCAAAAAAACCTTTCTCTCAGATAGACTGCATTTCACAGCCCCTTTGGTTAGCAAAGACCATTCACTGACTCCAATAGAAAGGGTAGAGATGGATCTCACGTGTGAAAAGGACATGTATTTTTGGGGATCTGAGGATGGACTATTAAGAGTTGAATTGTGGCCCACAAAAACTCATCAGTGATATGACATAGGGGTGAAGGACCAACACTGTGAAGGAGGAACAGATGAGCCCAGGATGGGGCAAGAGACAACGTAGCACATATCCTGCACCCAAGGAAGGCCCAGGGACATTCCATATGGATAACAGAGAGCAACACTTGCCTGGCTTGGGGAGGGAACCATATCTCCAGGACAACCTCACTCAAATACAGATCCTTGCTCCCAAGTTGTAACAGCCCACTGGCAAAACATCTTTGGTTTCCCATCAGAAAGCAGGCTCACTTCATCAAGATCAAAAGCTTCTGCACAGCAAAGGAAACAGTCAACAAAAACAAAGAGGCAACCCACGGAATGGGAGAAGATATTTGCAAATGACAGTACAGACTAAGGTTGATATCCACGATCTATAAAGAACTTCTCAAACTCAACACACACAAAACTGATAATCCTATCAAAAAATGGGCAGAAGATATGAACAGACACTTCTCCAATGAAGATATACAAATGGCTATCAGACACATGGCAAAATGTTCATCATCACTAGCCATCATGGAGATTCAAATTAAAACCACATTGAGATACCACCTTATACCAGTTAGAATGGTAAAAATTAGCAAGACAGGAAACAACGTGTGTTGGAGAGGATGTGGAGAAAGGGGAACCCTCTTCCACTGTTGGTGGGAATGCAAGTTGGTGCACCACTTTGGAGAACAGTGTGGAGATTACTCAAGAAATTACAGATAGAGCTACCCTATGGCCCTGCAATTGTACTGCTGGGTATTTACCCCAAAGATACAGATGTCGTAAAAAGAAGGGCCATCTGTACCCCAATGTTTATAGCAGCAATGGCCATGGTGGCCAAACTGTGGAAAGAACCAAGATGTCCTTCAATGGACAAATGGATAAGGAAGATGTGGTCCATATACACGATGGTGTATTATGCCCCCATCAGAAAGGATGAATACCCAACTTTTGTAGCAACGTGGACAGGACTGGAAGAGATTATGCTGAGGGAAATAAGTCAAGCAGAGAGAGTCAAGTATCATATGGTTTCACTTATTTGTGGAGCATACAAATAACATGGAGGACAGAGGGAGATGGAGAGGAGAAGGGGGTTGAAGGAAATTGGAAGGGGAGATGAACCGTGAGTGACTATGGACTCTGAAATTCAATCTGAGGATTTTGAAGGGGCGGGGGTGGGAGGTTGGGGGATCCAGGTGGTGGGTATTAGGGAGGACATGTATTGCATGGAGCACTTGGTGTGGTACAATAACAATTAATTCTATTATGCTGAAAATAAATTAAAAAAAAAAGAAAGAAAAGAAAGCAGGTCCATGGGGTTGGGGAGGAAGTAGCAGGGAAGCCACGGAGTATGCCAAGGGAACAGAACAGCCATGCCTCTGACAAATCTTCAGAAGGGTCCATGATCCATGGACAACTCTCCTTAGGTCTCTCACCTGGCTTATTGCTGCAGCTGACAGAATCCTATATTTTGGGTGAGTTTATCCAGATTTATCAGCAGTTACATCCACATCTCATTTGAGTCAGGTCTGAGTTGGTTTATCTATGGCCATGGGGCCTCCTGGAGTGTGAAACTCTCCCAATTTCTACCTGATAATGGACATGGTTACCAGGCAGAATGGTCAGGCCTGAGCAGGAAAGAGACACACCACATGGCCAGGCACAGTAACAAGGGGACAAGAGACCCCACAAGCCCTGAGTGGCAGCCCAGCCTGGTGTGAACAGCACGGAACCCAGGTACATGGTGTGTGGGTGGTGAGGTCATCATTCCCATGTGTATTGGACCCTAGGACGGTCCGTCAGCAGGGAGAAGGATATCAGCAACTGCAGCAGGAGAGTGAGGCCCTGTGCAGGGAAAACTCATAAAGACAGGATAGCACCAGAAGGGCAGATATCCTGCAGATCACAAGGACGGACTCAGGGGCCAGAATCAGAAACACACATACACACACACACACACACACACACACACACACACGCACACACATGCACACACACACAAAACAAATACAGGTACGAGTACTGGGCTCAGGATCAAGGCAGAATTCCAGGTAGGCAGAGGGCCAGGCTGCTAGAGGCTAAACTGCAGAGCACAGAGCTCAGGTACTCCTGGCCCAGCCAGGCTCGTCCTGGTGAAAGCACACAGGACTGGGCCAACAGGCCGGGTGTGGGAAGAGTGACTCCCCATGGTGGGAACTGAGAGACATCAGGGCCTTGCAAATACACCCAGTCCTGATGGTGAGAACCAACAGCTCCAGAGATACTTTTTTCTTTAAAATAAAACAGTTAAGGATGTTTCAAAAATCATATAAGGAAGCAAGCAGAAATAAGAAATTTAAGTTATGTTTCTTTCCCTAGAAGAAATCTATTATCAGCACTTTTATACATAAGCTTCCATGTTTCTCCTTTGTATACATCTATATTTGTTGGGTTTAACATATATTTACATATGAAATTTACTCCTGAAATATATTTATACTAATGGACTATTTGATGAGCAGGTGTTTTTTTTTTTTTTTTTTTTTTTTTTTACTTAACAATATAATGTGAATTTCCCATGTTAATCAGTATAAATCAATATCATCATTTTAAGTAATTGTTATAGTACTTGTGTTATATTCCTACCATACATTATGTTATGTTATATTCCTACCATATAACTTATGTTCTATTCCTCCACTGGTAGACAGGAATGTTTTCCATCTTTTAAGTATAAAAACAGAAGCTTTGGATCTTGATGGAGTCCCAAAAGTTCTGCACGACGAAGGAAATAGTCAACTAAACTAAGAGACAGTCCATGGAGTGGGAGAAGATATTTGCAAATGGTATTGCAGATAAAGGGATGGTATCCAAAAATCTTTAAAGAACTTCTCAAACTCAACCCCCAAAAAACAAATAATTGCGTCAAAAAATGGGCAGAAGACATGAACAGACACTTCTCCAATGAAGACTTGCAAATAGCTAGCAGACACATGAAAAAATGTTCAACATCACGAGCCATCAGGGAATTTCAAATCAAAACCCCATTGGGATACCACCTTATACCAGTTAGAATGGCAAAAAGTAACAAGACAGTAAACAACAAGTGTTGGAAAGGACGAGAAGAAAGGGAAATCCTCTTCCACTGTTGGTGGGAATGCAAGTTGGTGCAGCCACTTTGGAAAACAACGTGGAGATTCCTCAAAAAGTTAAAAATAGAGCTGTTTTATGAACCAGCAATTGAACTATTGGGTATTTACCCCAAAGATACAGATGTAGTGAAAAGAAGGGCCACATGCACCCCAATGTTCAGAGCAGCAATGGATATAATTGCCAAACCATGGAAAGAACCAAGATGCTCTTTAACAGATGAAGGGATAAAGATGATATGGTACATATATACTGTGGAGTATTATGCCTCCCTCAGAAAGGATGGATACCCAGCTTTTCTATCAACATGGATGGGACTGGAGGGGATTATGCTAAGTGAAATAAGTGAAGCAGAGAAAGAGAATTATCCTTTGTTTTCACTCATATATGGAAGGTAAGGAAGAGCATGGAGGACATTATGGCAAGGAAGAGAAATCTGAATGGGGGAGGATCAGAGCAGGAGATGAACCATGAGAGACTCTGGACTCCAGGAAACAAACTGAGGGTTACAGAAAGGAGAGTTTTGGAGGGATGGGGTAGCCCAGTGATGGCTATTAAGGAGGGCATGTGTTGTAATGAACACTGGGTGTTATACCCAATTAATGAATCATTGAACACTACACCAAAAGTTAATGATTGAATGTATGGTGACTAACATAACATTTTTAAAAAGATGCTTTTTAGCATTAAATTAATACATGTATAAGCAGTACTGCACTGACTATCCTTGCTTGTATTGGATATTTCCTTAACCTAAGCTCCTAAAAATGAAATCATCACATCCAAGTTCTTTTCAGGTTGTTACCAATCTCCCAGTGAAGCTTCAGGCTGCAGCCCTCACCTCATGAATATTCATGTGAGGTATAATGTTTCCCAATAGTTCTGAGACCTCAAGGGCATCTGTCACATGGAAGTCCATCTGTTTAGACCATCTGTATGGTGTGCCTCTGGCTCTCAATCCCTCAGGAAGACAGATTTACAAACCGACAGAGGCCAGATCTTTGGAAACATGCAGATAATGTCTTGAGAAAATGTGTGCGTATTTGCTGATAAAATTGACAATTCTTTTCTCATTCTTATTTCCACATGAAAAATCTTTTCCTTATTATTTGTTAATACTCCATTCAAACCATTTTTCACAATTCATATCAATGGACCACCAAAAAATAAAATCCAAAAATATACAGAAATGCTTTGCAAGAAACAGTGATATGGCCTTCACTATTTGAATTTAGGCAGACTTAACAGTCCCAGACTTATAAAACACATAGGCCCTGAATCATGTTTATGAGCAGAAAAGCCATGTGGTTGCTTTGTATCTAGATTAGAACCATGGCACATGTCACATGCAGATGTGGCCTGTAATCAAGGTGGGGTCCCCCTGCACATAAGCACATTTACTGGGAGGCAGTGTTCTCCTTACAACAGTATCTCACCAATCAGTATCTCAGAGAAGAGAACACAGCACTTGAGGAATATGCAAACACAGGAAATAAATTTAGACTTTCAAAAAATATATCTCATCAAGTCACAAAGACTGTGTTACCAACAGGCATATTTCTATACATATGGGAAGGTGAGTAAGAACCAGGAGAGACAAGGAGCTAAGATATCAGACCAGATAAGTAGGCACCATAAAGTCCCTGAACTCCCTTAGTTCTGGTGGTAGCCCCACCCCTGACTACAGCAAGCTTTCACCCACCCACTGGGATGGGACACCTGGGTGGCTCAGTTCATCAAGCATCTGCTTTTGGCTCAGGTCATGATCCCAGGACACTGGGACCGAACACTGCATGGGGCTCCTTGCTCATCAGGGAGCCTGCTTCTCCCTATTCCTCTGCCCCAGCATGCACGCTCTCTCTCTCATTCTCATTCTATCTCTCTCTCTCTCAAATAAGTAAATAAACTTTAAAAAATTTAATTGTGTTTACCCTATAATTGGTCACAACCCCTTTTCTTTCCTGAATGAAAACCTATCACAAGCTCTTAGGACACCAATGTTTCATGAATCATAAGCTGATCGAAATGGGACATATGAGCCCACAAGAAGCAAAGCAATCTACAATAACTAGAAATGTAATGGTAAACTGGCTCTTGATTAAAAAAAAAAGAAGAAGAAATAGATGAAAGAAAAGGAAAGATAAGACAAGAAAAGAAAGACAAGACAAGAAAAGTCTGATTTGCAGTTTCTGCCAATTTCCATGGTGTAACTGTTCCCACTATGACTGATTTGGAAAAAGGCTGTGTTTAAGCACCCTGGGCTATTTATTGAAAGTTCAGTGTGTTTCTGCCATCTGAAATAGCAAGTAAACATGATCATAATATAAACAAAAAGGTTCAAAACACTACCATTGTTGATCATGCCCACTTGCTACCTGGAGATCCGTACACACACAGATGCACAGCCTGCAGAGAAGGTGACTCAAATGTCGCAATGGGATTTTCTTTAGTAATAAGTAGTATAGTATCAGGTATATGAAGGAAAGAAGGGCATTTAAGACAAGAGAACCCATGTTAGTCTCAGAGGTTTGAAAGCACCTGGCTCATAGTGATCTATGAAGAATACCTCTTCCTATCAAGTTATTGACATAGCAGACTTGTACTCGCAGCCTTGGGTCAACCGCCACCATTCACTTTGAATGAATAATGAAGTTGGATCCAGCCACCCTCCAGATGGGAGATATCACATCACACACACACACACACACACACACACACACACACACACACACACAGGCACACAGGCAACCCAGTTCATCTGTCCAAAGAGCTCTGAATTCCAGAAGTGCTTCTTTCTGGGAGGGAAAGCCTATAAAAGGGGCACTGAGAGAAAAGTGTTAATGACATTGGTCAATGAGAAAAAAGAGGAGCAGGAAACAATCAGACAGTTTCCAGAGAGGACAATGCTACAGTTCTGCCCCAAATCGAAATCATTTCCCTCTTTAGCTCAGAGGCAGGAACTCAGCAGGTTGTCATTCCTTGGCCCTTCCATCCCCTCCCTTTACCTGAAGCACAGGTAAGGTGACATGGAGCAGATGGAAGCCAACCTTTCCACTGACAAGCAAGCATGCCTTGGATGTTCCCAGTAATACCTACTGGTGAGGATCACCAACATCTTGTCAACTTGTCAAGCCTGGGAAACTTCTACTCCTGGTGATGGGGGATTTAAAAATTACCATTCCTGGGTCGCCTGGGTGGCTCAGTGGTTTAAGCCGCTGCCTTCATCTCGGGTCATGATCTCAGGGTCCTGGGATCGAGTCCCGCATCGGGCTCTCTGCTTGGTGGGGAGCCTGCTTCCCTCTTAATCTCTCTGCCTGCCTCTCTGCCTACTTGTGATCTCTGTCTGTCAAATAAATAAATAAAAATCTTTAAATTTTTTTTTAAAAATTGCCATTCCTCATTTCAGCATCACATTCCAGATTCAAACTTTGATGTCCTCCATTCAGAGAAACTGAACTTCTCAAAACATATTGCATGGCAATTTCCCCCCTAACAGACACACAAGCTTGATGCAATTTAGGAGCAAACAGTATAGCCTTCCTATTAAAAGGACAAAAATATTCTTGACCTGTGCTCTTTTTAATTAGGAATGAGCGATCCACATTATCAGACCAGTCCAAAGAGATTTTCCCATTGACACAGCTTCATGGGTCACACAGCACTCAGCTTCCCCAAGCCTCCAGAGATGGGGTCACTTACTACACGAGATGTTCATGCACCAGAATCAGAATTAAAAGAGCATATGGCAGAAGAAATCTGCTTGCAGAGGACAAAAATAAAAGTAATATTGCAGGGGAATTGGTACAAATTAGGGAGGCCATTAGAGGGGCTGTGGACAGAGTGATGCCATGAGACCCAGTTGGGTGTGCTAGCCCAGGAAGGAAGCTGCATACAGGAAGTTCAGAGCACGCTTGCCTTCTTTCTGCCTACAACTTGAAACACAAATATCTTGTCCCTGCCTCTGTCCATGGCTCTTGCAACTGTTTAGCCAACAAGCCTCCTTGCTTTGAAGAATTAATCATTTTAACTAGGATTGAAAGATAATTAAAAAAAGGATAAGCAGCCAGTTTAACCTTTCACCTTAACTTATATTTCAGTTGCTTTGGCTTCAGAGAAGATTTCCTTAAAGTCTCCCTCATCATGACTCATGGGTCATAGAATCAGGCGCTCATAGGTACTCCCTATAAGCAGGAAGAATGGTCATGCTAATGGGTCCTCATTCATTAAAGGCAGGTTTAGTGGCTTCACAAAGGATACCCCCAAGCCTTGGGACACCTTGTAGCAATCAAAGCAGCCAGAAAACTCTCTGATTGCCATTTCCTGTCAACTTTGGCTCCAGTTGGACACTCGGTTGGAGCTCTGGGCTGTGACACCTGTACGCATTCATCTGCTCTAGCTAAGGAGACTTAGTTACTAAAGCTGAGACTCTTGGTCCAGTGTTCTCAGGCAAAGAAAACCTACTTCGTGGTGCCCACTACAGTTCAAGTTCTTGACTATGCCCTCACAGAGTCAGCTAGCTACCACAGGGGGGATGGAACCCAGCACAAACCCAGTGTTACTATCTAAAAAATGCTTATGCTTAATTAACCACACATCCCCAACATCTTGGCCTTCTGAAGACCTCCTCACTTTGAATCTTGGCTGGCATGGTGAATAAAACATGGCTGAAACACTCTTGCATGACTTCTGGGGTTGGGGTGCAAATTTCTGCCTTTCTCTCTAGAAAGCCTTGTTCTGGAGAAAGGAGGCCAGGTGCCACGTTGCAAGGAAGCCCAAACTAGCATGTAGAGAAGCAGTGTGGATGTGCCAAGCACCTGTGGCTGCTCTAGCTACCGCGTGGAATGCCAGATGTTAGCGAAGTAGCCCACCAAGGAACCCTATCAGTCAAACTTCCAGATAAACTCCAGTTCCACTCATCATCTGACTGATAGCACATGAGGGACTAGGGGACAACTGCCTGACTGAACTCAGCCAAGCCACAGAGCTGGGAGACACAATCATATATGGTTGTTTTAAACCAGAAAGTTGTGGGGAGAGATAAACCACCCACGCTCCACTCCCATTTCAAGTCCAAGTTTAGAAACACTACCTTAGATTCCAGAGACAAGTGTACTTGCCCACCGAATGGGGAACTTCCTTCATTTATGGCAGAAGGTAAGGCTATGTCGTTGAAGGCAGGGAATGTAGGTGAAAGGCACCATCATTACCTGAGTAACAAGAAAACACCAGTAACCACAGTTCTCCTACACATTCCCTCCATCCTAAGTTTGCATGAGTTTCCCTTTACCCAGAATACTTTCTTCCAAATTCCTGCCTGAAAACTCCTTCCTCATCATTAAAGTTGTTACATTCATGCTTCCTCCTCCAAGAAGCCTTCCTGGCCCTTTCAGAAGGCCTAAACTCTGCCTTGCTACCAGCTTCATTAGACTTCCTGTCACTGTGTCCTGACAGGTCTTTGCATTTTTACCACTCATCCAGGGGGGACCCCGAGGGCACAGCAGTCTCTGTATTAGCTAGTTAGGGCTGCTGTAACAAAGCACCACAGACTGGGGGCTTCAATAACATATTTACTCTCTAACAGTTCTGGAGACCATAAGTCTGAGACCCAGCTGTCTGCAGAGTTGGTTCCTTCTGAGGCCACCAGGGAGAATGTGGTCCAGCCTCTCCTCTTGGCTTGTGGACAGGTACGTTTTCCTTGTTTCTGTACTTGGGCTTCCCTCTCTGTGAGTCTGTCCAAAAGTTCTCTTCTTATGAGGACAGCAGTCAGATTGGACTCGGGCCAACCTTCATGACTTCACTTTAACTTGATTACTTTTTAGGACCCTCTCCCCAAATATGGTCCCATTCTGAGGTACTGGGAGTTAGGACTTCAACATCTGAATTTTTCTGGAAGGAGGGGACCCAGTTATACATAACGTTATCTTATTCTTCTTTGCGTTTTCAGCTTTCAGCAAGTAGGCACTCTTAAAAGGGAGAGAAACAGAAGGGAAGGATAGAGAAAGAGGTGAGAGTTTGGGAAGAAGGGTGTGGGGATAGGTGAGGTGATGTTGGAAGGAAACTACCCCGTCAGAGTATCCCATGGCTTTGAAAAGCTGAATCCTAGTATACCCCAAATCTGGAGGACTGAGAGAAATAAGATAACAAAGAGTATCAAGAAGGCCAGCGGACAGGTGGTGGGTAAAGAGTGGGACAGGATATGAGAAGCATGTAAAGAATTAAGTATAAGTAAGAGAGACAAAAAAGATGCTAAGAATGTGAACAGAAAGAAGTTTCCAGTAACACTTACTACCAGGGTTACTTAAATAGCTGGCAGAGAAACAGACAAAAGCTAATGCTCCTATTCTGACATCAGAAGAATGGACAACACGAAATAGAAAAGAAGTAAGTGGGTGAGCACCTGACTGAAAGTAACCAAATTCTCTGTAAGCACACAAACATGCACAATTATATGCCCATGTAATCACAGCTCAAGTGTGTTATGCTATGAAAGGCTCACTGCATTTAATTGAAAATAATATCAAGAAATAGTCTTAATTCACTTTGCTTAACCACCCATGAAGAACTCCCATATTTAAAAATGCAATGAATCAGATAGGGAAACAAACAAACAAAAACCCCCAAAAAACAAAACAAAACAAAACAAAAAAACAACCCAGCTTCACCTCTGGCTTTAATTCTATCAGAGAAGATAAATCATTTTGCCTCTAACAATCCCTACCTAAGTAGATGTCTATGTATGTTTTATAAACATAGCACCAAGTAAATGTCTTGATGTCTAAATTTCCCTTCTCAACGTATTCAGGTTGTTTAAAAAACAAATGGTTAGGAAAACATCCCTACCCAAAGATATAAATGCATACTTTTCCGGAAAGGGCATCGATGCTGGAGCGCTAGGTGTACAGCTGTTTCTAAGTCAGTCTGTAACATGTTGCTTGGCTTCTTTGTAAACAACATATTTTTAAATGAAATCCTACAGCCTGCTGTGAAAAAAAATAATTCTATACGCAACTGTAGCACCACGTTGAGAGCACTGGAACATTCTCGACAATAAAACAGACTCCTCCCAGTTATCCCACTGTTAGGACATAAGGCACTGAATAGAATGCAGCATGTGTGTAGAACATTCTTCCAGCAAAAATAGGGGCCAGATGTCAAAGGTGGTGAGGAGTGGGGAGAAGACAGTGAATGTGCTTAGAAATTCATGGCTGGTCCTTATTAATGTGCCATCTATTCACCTGCTCCCTCCACATCAAGCAGCCTGGATTGGTGTTTAGACCTATAAACTGGTGTTGTCTGAGCAGTGGGCAGCTGGAAGCTTCTGCTCATCTTCTCTTGTCAGGGATGAATCAATCATCTTGAGTGATGTCAGTATCTGCCCAAATCATTTTATAGTAGAATAAATGGCAGATGGTGGTATTTTTGTAGTTAATTGGTTCCACCAAATACAGTTTTATCTCTTATAAAATGAAACCATTTGCAGCTTATAGGTGTACAGATATCATTAAACGCAGGCTACTGAACCTTTTTTATAAAAGGTAAAGCAAGATATGCTAACATGGGTTGACATTAAGCACAATAAGCCCAGAAAGCCTCATGTTTTTAATAAATACTTGCATTTCATAATGCTAAATATTTATGACTGACATGCCCTTCATATCAGGTTTGCAACAGAGGTCTTTGTTTTCATGCTCAGCCTCGTTTCTTCACATAGATCCTTCTAAACCTCCTGAAAACATTCCCACGACAAAAACAGCCCTTCTCTTTGCCTCTGAATTGTCTTTACAAGCATTTAGTCTTTACTTTTTTAAAAAATTTTATTTATTTATTTGACAGAGAGAGATCACAAG